>NW_011501326.1:8763-13493 GCF_000495115.2 Populus euphratica | reverse complement strand
AACCTCCCTATGGTTTGACCCCGGTCTTACCGGGTTATTTATTACTTCGACACTCCTGCACTTGGGAGAAGACATCAATCTTTTAATCGTGTCATGGGTCCTTTAACCTTGATAATTATTTTATCCTTGTTTAATCTTTACATTAATATCACATCTCAAGAATTTTCTTCAACTCTTTTTTATTTATTGTTTATAATTTTATATAGTTTACCTCCTTGTGGTTCGATTCTGGTCTTGTCAGGTTATTTATTACTTCGACACTCCTGCACTTGAGAGAAGGCATCACTCTTTTAGTCGTGTCACCAGTTAAAGTGACAATTAATGTATAATCAAAATGTGTTTATTTAAGTGGATTGTGATTTATCAATCTATAATATTCCGTGAGAGATTATTTTAAATGAGTTTAGTTACATTATATAACATAATAGAATTGATTGTGTTGTTATGAATTGAAAACCTTGAGGATGGTCATAGAACTTACAGTTAAGAATTGTTGTGATTGGTTGATTTTGCATATAAGAGAGAAATTAATGGAAAATATACATTTTATCTCATTATGCTATTGTTAGTGTGAAATGTGATAGATATTTCTGATGAATTTGAAATGTAATTGATTATGTTAATATTTATGACTATAAAATGGGATGTTACAACTTGCAGCTAAAATCTTATAGCATGGGTTTCTATACTATTAATTTATTATTAGCTAAAGTGGCAAACTTGTAATTTTAAGAGAAGTTTGCTCAATATTCTTTTTGTTCCTGTAATAACTTTTTTTCTCTCATAAACTTTCTCTTAGTTGTTTCTAACAATGATGAAAAACACTTGGAAGAGTGAAGTTTCTTATTCCTTTTTATTCCATGCAAGTAATAAATGGTTTTGGTATTTTCCTATATACACACACTTGATTTCTATATAAGGTCTCTCACACACTCCTCCTATTTTATAATCTTACATACTTAATACTTTGAAATTTTCTTATTCTAAAAAGCTCATATTCATCTTTGTATTCACTTGAGAAGCTTTGAATCTTATATTGTATCAAATGAATTCTCACCTTTATGAGTTCGATTACATTTTATAAAGACTTCAATTTATATATTGTAATCTTCTAATCTTATATAGAGTGATCTTTCCCTTGTGAGAGATAAACATATTGTGAAAGTGTAAGTGACACTTAAACCAGTTGGGTTTATCCTTTGGTAGTGAGCCCTATTGAGGTTTTCAATATTGCTTATTGAAAAATATTTTGTTTAAGGTTTTCTAATCTTTATCCTATAAAAAAGATTAGGTAATAGATTTGATCCTAAGCTTGTAAAAAGATCGAGTGTGATCTTGATCTTATAAAAGGATTAAGTTTGTTTTTTATTCTGAAAAATGATTGTGTAAAGATTTGGTCTCACTTGTGAAGAAGATAATATTTAATAGTGAATACTTAAATGAGGTTTCAATAAGTGGAGTAGGTGATTATCTGAATCACTATTGTGTCTCTTTCTTTTCTTTTCTCTTTTAATTTATACTCCTTAATATTACTTGAGTGTTCTGGCTATCTTAGTTTAATTGGAGATTAATACTTTAAAGTAACATAAAAGTAAATAAAGCCTTAATTCACTCCCTCCTAAGCTTTTAAGTGTTTCAACTGTTTTAGAGTACAGACTCTTTATTTGAGGTTTGATCACTTTTGAGAAAAGATCATGTCATAGAAAGGTCAATAATTAACTAGAGCACTATTTTTTGAATAAAGGGATTATGCCTATTTGAAAGTTAGGATACAAACTTTTATAGAGTTTATTGATATTGAATTATGGGAGATATTATTTATAATGGATATACTCAACATACAATGATAAATTTGGATAGAGAACTGGTTCCTAAACACATAAATGAATGGGATGACAAACAAAAAAGGCATAGTTATATTATTAAGGCAATTAATGCATTCTTTTATGCTCTTAATTATATAGAGTTTACTATAGTGAAAAATGTAAAACAACTTTTTAAATTTATAAATTTTTAAGTTACTCATGATGATACAAGCCAAGTTAAAGAGTCTAGATTGATAAGTCTTACTAGAAAGTATGAACTTTTTAAAAGAAAGCCTAATAAGGGCATTCAGGAAACTCACACTAGATTCATTATATTTGTTAATGAAAAAGAATGTCAGACATTTGATAGTCAAAGATAATACTAAGAAAAAGATAAAAGGTATTGTAATATTGAAAACTTCCCCTACTATTTAGCATGTTCTAAACATAAGTCAATTATGTGGTAGGGTAATAAAATTAATTTTTAATCTTTACATTACTTGATTATTTTTCTACTATCAAATCATATAGAATATATAATCATAGAACTCTAGTAGTTGAAGAATCTAGAAATATTGTATTTGATAAGTCTAACAATTACTAGAAAATTAGCATATACAAATGAAAATACTAATGAAATACTTCCTTGCTATTTCCCTCGGAATATATTGATAAAAAATTTATGTTGGTGTATACCGATACAATTACAATGGAAAAGGAAGGAATAAAAAAATCAGCATATCAAGCTTAAAAATAGTACTACTAACAAAATAAATCTGCATTAATACTCCTTGGTGATTTCAGTAGTAATATTTAAATTATGACATGGCAAGCGATTCCCCTCCCTCTTTTCTTATTTCTTTTTTTTCCTTCATTTTTCTTTGCAAATAACTGCAGAACTTGCCCTCTATTTTATTATAAATCAAACTCTCATGACCACAAATTCAGTCACCCCAACATTTAGTTTGTCAACATCCATGTTCTAGTTTATTTAATTTTTTTTTTTTAAGCTTCCCCACTTCAAGTAAGCAAAATTACCTATTTTTTGTTTTAACTCATTTTTAAAAAGTCAATTTGTTTGGAATTTTGTTGTAATATATGTAGTTTGTTTGTATGTTTACTTATTTTATAGCATTTTTCCATAGAAATTTATTGTATGAATATTAAGTACATGTTAGGGTTTGTATGGGATTTTAAAAGATTGTGTTTGTTTGTAATTATAAGAAATTGATTTTGATTTTATGACTTAGGTGTTTGTAATGAAATAAATAGTGGTTTATTTAATGGGTATGTTTAATGTTATATCAATTTCATTGTTAAGTTGAAAATTTTAGTGAATATAGAGGAATTTAAATTTGTGTAGAAAATTGATAATGATATAAGGGTACTATTAAAATTGATTGAATAAGTTTGAGTTAAATAATTGTTAGCTAATTTATTTAGTTCACATAATTAATTAATATATATTATCATCAATACTTTATATAGGTTTGATATAAATAATGAATGATCGTTCTTGGACATATCGAGTTTCACTTTAAGGGTTGTGCATTATAGATTATTGTAATAAGATTAATGGATATTAGTGGATGTGATATTGTATGTCTATAGAAGATGTATAAAAATAAAAAGTTCATCGATCTAGATGTTATAACTATGCATCTTATATATATATATATAAATAAAAGCTTAATAGAGAAATACTTACGTTAATTTGCATATAGAAAACCATATGTTCTTCTTTACGATACCATGGTAAAAAATATGGTTGGGTCAACTTCTAGTTCTAACAACGTGCATGGTGTAATAAATGACAATAGTAATCTTTATAGGAATATGATAATAGATGCGATGAGAATGAATCAGGGTTATATAGGTAAATATTTAATCATAGATGAAGAACAACATGTAGACACGACCAAGTTTTTTATATCTTTTGAAAGACTCTAACGAACCATTACAGGATGGGTACACAAATCACAATCAATTATTGATAGTTGAAAAGGTGTTCACCATTACATTAGAGCATGGACTAAATAATGCCAGTTACGATAGAATTATGACAACAAAAGGAATAGGTTGAACAAAAACTTTTATACTTTTAAATTCATGATGAAACATCTTACTATAGGATACCAAAAAAATTAACATATGTTGAAACTTCTACATGTTATACTACCTTAAAAATGCAAATGTGATAAAATGCAAAACTTGTGGGCATACTCATTATAAACCTAAAACTTGTAAAAGAAGGACTTTTTTTGCATATAGAAAACTTAGATACTTTAGAATCACTTTTTAACCACAAAGGTTATTTATATCTCTAAATACTATTGACCACATGATATGGAATCACTCACATAATGCAGTGGATGAAATCATAATGTACCTTTCTTATGGTGAAGTGAGACGACCAAAAAATTAATGTTTTCTCTCAAATACAGGAGTATTGAAGTAATAAATAACCCGGCAAGACCAGGGTCGAACCACAAGGAGGTTAATTGTATAAATTATAAACAACAATAATACAACAACAACAACAATAGTAATAGTAATAGTAATAGTAATAACAGAAGAAGAAGAAGAAAAAGGAGAAGAAGTTGATGAGAACTTTGAGATGGAAGATCAATGTAAGCATTAAACAATGATAACAACAAATGTCAAAGTTAGAGGATCCACTAATGGTATTTCAAACAAGTATAGTATAATCTCTTATTACTCAAATGAAAACCACACATAAAGGAGATTCCAATAAGATTATAAATTGTTAACATGAGTACACTAATTATCTTATTTGAATAATGTTAATACTTATAAATGTTGCCAGGTATTCATGATTATAACTTATGTAACAAATCAAGTTCTTTTTATAACACAAATATCGATTATACCATACGGTTTGTGCTATGAAAGTGTCAAGCATTT
>NW_011501326.1:7982-8537 GCF_000495115.2 Populus euphratica | reverse complement strand
CTTGCTTTTTAATGAATGCATGCAATGTTTCCTCAAGATTTCTTCTAGTCGGTGGAGCATAAGGAGGTGCATATCCATGAGAATTTTAGAAATTATAGTGTGCTTGAAACGGTGGTTGTGAAATTTGTGCATCATTGTTATCACTCTTCTAACTGAAATTTAGCTAATTTCTCCAACCAAAGTTGTATGTTTGGGAGTATGTGTTGTGATTAGGCCTTTATAAATTGTTTAAAGCATGAGCTTATTCATAGAGACATTTCTTAAAAGAAGGCAAAGTTGTCCAGTCATTGGTTAAGTGTTCATTTATTGTCCAGATTTGACACATAATATCTTAAACATATTTTAATTGACCACTCTTTTTTAATTCTAATGTCTTGACTTTTCTAGCAAAAGATGCAAACTTGGCTTAGAAGCTATGATCTTCCCTAAGATTATACATACCTCTATTAGATGTATGAGGTTGAGTTTTACTCGGTGCATCATAAGTACATACGATGTCCTAATTTTGAGCATTTTCAGCTAACAAGTCTAAGTACTCCATTGCTTCATCAGGGT
>NW_011501326.1:6972-7918 GCF_000495115.2 Populus euphratica | reverse complement strand
ATGTGAAACCAATCTCCATGTTTCAAAACCATGATGAGGGCAAGTACTAAGCAAGTCTCGATACCTATCCCAACATTTGTAAAATGTTTCTCCTGGTTTTTGAGTGAAAATGGTGATTTATCTTTTAAAAGAGTTTGTTCTATGACAATGGAAAAACTCTTTAAAAATTGTTGTTGTGTTTCATCCTAAGCATGAATAAATCTAGGTCTCAAGTTTTGTAGCATGTTTTAGCTTTATCTTTTAATTAAAAAGAAAAAATCTTTAATCTGATTGTATTTATACTACAATTTGAGTCATTATACGTATTGCAAACCTCCTCAAATTCCCTTAAATATAAGTGTGGATTTTCTAAATCTAAGCCATGAAAAGAAGGTAAAAGTTCAATAATGTTTGGCTTAAACTTAAAATGAGATGGATCAGGGGGGAAACTATGCATGATGACGCACTTGTTCTTGTGGGATTCAAGTGATCTCTAAGTGTTCTAACACAATTATTCTAATCATTCTTATTATAAAGCAACTAGTTATCTTCTTCGGCTATATTTTCTAAAAATGATGAGGATACCTTACAAGGGCTACCACTTAATGTACGTGATCAAACTCTCATGCACGTGTAGGAATAGAATAAAAAGAACAAAACATACAAAAAAAGAAACAAAAGAAAAGAAGCAAAATTAGATACAAGAAAAGTGAAAAGAGAAAATAAAATAAATATTATAATTTGTACAAGAATTTACCTCCCCGGCAACAGCGCCAAACACTTAACATGACCAAAAGATTAGTATCTTCTCCCAAATGCAAGAGTGTTGAAGTAATAAATAACTCAGCAAGACTGGAGTCGAATCACAAGGAGGTTAATTATATAAATTATAAACAACAATAATACAATAACAACTATAACAATAGTAATAGTAGTAGTAGTAGTAGTAGTACTAATAATAATAATA
>NW_011501326.1:6523-6927 GCF_000495115.2 Populus euphratica | reverse complement strand
ATATAAGGATTAAACAATGATAACAACAAATGTCAAGGTTAGAGGATCCACTAATAGAAACCACATCTTTTATAGCACAAGTGTCGATTATACCATGCGATTTGGCTATGAGATTGCCAAGTATTTGTTGTACCAAGTGTTATACTAAACAAATCTAGATTAACCATTTAATAAGCTAAGTATTAAAAGTTAACAAGATAACAAATACAAAATATGTTAGTATCAAACATTAAGGTCCATATTGAGTTTATACCATACTTATTCTTACACCATCAGTGTAACCTTTTCACTTTGACATAATAAACTTAACTAAACATAATAAAAGAGAGAAACATGAATAAACAAGATAAAAAAAATAAGATAAAAATTAACCAAGAAAAGGAAAGGAAATGAAAAGCATAAAC
>NW_011501326.1:3868-6466 GCF_000495115.2 Populus euphratica | reverse complement strand
AAAATACAAAGAGAGAAAGGAAGAGCATGATCTTGATCTGGAAACCAAGATGCCTAAATGCATGGCAAATGCCTCCTTTTATAGGCCAAAATTAGAAACTATTGATTTGATGACTAATTGTTGAGTGGGTGACCAACTCTTGACTTGGTGACAATTTTTATCTTCTTAACTACCCAAAACATCATTGATAACATCATAATTTGAACCAGACCTTCATATAAAAGTTATAGAAAATTATCTTAGCTTTTCAAAAAAATAAAATGAGGTCATTTGAATTTTTAAAACTTTAGATATGGGTTGAAAACTAAATAGTGTCTGAGCTGTAGGATAGATTCAGACTTCTTCGTTGTTGTTACAATTTCGACTTGAAAACAGCCTTTTTAAATCTTGGACTTGACATGAAAGTTGTAGGCCTATATCTTACCTTTCTATCAATATAAAGTAGACCTAAATCCGAGATCTACATCTCTAGATATGACCCAATTACTAAATAGTGTTCTAGTTTGGACTGTACCAGCATCTCTTTTATAAGTTTGGTCATCTCTTTCTCCTTTCAATTTCAGTACTTAAACTCATTAATCAATCCTTTTATTTATATGATAAGCTTGCATTTAAGATAAATATTTACCATAAATTAAAGTTATATTATATTATTCGATATGTTATTATAAAACATGTTTTAGTTAAAGAGTTATTGATACTTCAAGTGCAAAATGATAATATAAAACCTTAATAAAAATGTAATTTTAAATACTAATCATGAAGCATGGAAACATTTAAATGGGGTGTATCTTTAATTTTTAATAGAATCACTAAACACATATCTTGAGTTATGTACAAACAAATTCAATCTATTTGATTAATTTATTGCAAATTATTTTTTGTCTGTGATATTTATAGTTTACAACTTGCTACTAAGGAGTTTTTACAACTTGCCACTGAAAAGTTCATGTTTTTATCTATGGTCATACCTAGTCTTAGTAGTCCATGTCACAATATAGATGTTTGTCTTTGAATATTGATTGATGAGTTAAAGCTATTGTGATCATCCATAACTTTGACGTAGATTATCAATGATTTTTTTTTAATGGAATGGTTTCTAGTTGGAGTATATATAGAAAATTAACATTTTCATACTATATAAAAAAATAACAAAGCCTTCACTGTCATGAAAAAAAACATATTTATATATAAGAGTTAATTTTTATTCGGTGCATTTTTTTTAGAAAACATTTAGTAGAGTTTTCCCTATAATGGGACCATATCAAGTTATTCACATCTTCATTCCTGACATAATTCATATCATAATTATAGTCCAATCATTCCCAATCAATACATCACAAAAATAATAGACATGTATTGTCCGATAATAAAGATACAATCAATAAAAAAAAAAATACATAAATAATTCTAAGGTTTATATAACTTGCAAAATTAATTGATTCTAAGAAAAAAATTTAAAAGACAAATCCATTGATTGTAATTGAAATAATAAAGGCCTGAATGTTATGTCTCCTAATGAATTTAAAAGAATCTTTATATATGAGATAGTCATAAAATCTTGGGATATTCTTGAAGTTATATACAAGGGAACCAAAAAGGTGAAAAAATCCAAATTACAAATGCTAATCTCAAGATTTGAAGAGATAACAATGTTGGAAGATAAGTTTTTTAATGCGTTTTATGCAAGAACTTCATGATATTATAAATTCCAGGTTCAATCTAGGAGAAAAAAATAGAGGACTCATGAATGACAAGGAAGATTCTATGATATTAGAGGTAGATTTTTACACTATACATGTTGGAGAATTGGTAGATTCCTTACAAAATTATGACTCCACATTGTCTCATCAAAAGAAAGGTAAGTTTATTACATTTATATCTATTAAGAAAGAACATGATTATTCTTCTGACGTTGATTTTAATAGTGAAGATATTGCCAATGCTGATGTTTATCAACAACATCATCGTTTGTCCTTGTTTTAACAATTATTGCACTAGAGGTCTTTTTGAAATTATTCTTATAATTAGTACTTAAAAATATTTTCTTATCAAGGTTTTATATTATCATTTTGCACTTGAAGTATCAATAACTCCTTAACTAAAGCATGTTTTATAATAACATATCTAATAATATAAGATACCTTTAATTTGTGGTAAATATTCATTTTAAATGTAGGCCTATTAGATAAATAAAAGGATTGATTTATGAGTTTAAGAATTGAAATTAAAAGGACAACGAGATGGTCAAACATAGAAAAAAGATGTTGGTACAGTCCAAACCAGAACCCTATTAGGTAATTGGGTCATACTTGGAATTGTAGATCTCATATTTAGGTCTACTTTATAAGAATATAAATGTAAGACATAGGCCTACAACTTTCATATGGAGCCCAAGATTTAAAAAGACCATTTTAATATCCAAATTATAATAACAACAAAAAAGTCTGAATCTGTCCTATAACTCGAGCATTGTTCAGTATTTGACCCATATCTGGAGTTCTAGAAAACCAAATGACCACCATTTTTTTTTTTGAAAGCTGAGACAATTTCCTACAACTTTTATATTTTAAGAGGTATCCAGTTTTGACGTTATCA
>NW_011501326.1:1165-1328 GCF_000495115.2 Populus euphratica | reverse complement strand
AAAGGAAACTGAATGTGAAAAAGAAAGCATTTTTAGCCGAACAAGGAAGTGCGATTTTTTAGAAAAATAATGCTTTAAAATATAAAGATCCTAGTTGTCCTATAATTTCTTGCTTTATTGGATAACATAAAATTGAAAGAGCCTTACTTGATCTTGGTGCTAG
>NW_011501326.1:341-735 GCF_000495115.2 Populus euphratica | reverse complement strand
CATTATCAATTTAAAACCACTTCCAATGACATTGAGATTAATGAATTTGATGATTTGCAAATAATTTATTTTTAGAAAGAATCAAACACAAGTAATTGGAGACCATAAATTGAGGAATTGCCACCAGGATCAATTAAGTCCATAGCTTTGTTAACTATTAAATTTGTAAATTTAATCCTACTTATACATATCTTTTTTAATTTAACACTTCATCCTTTATTAACTATTAAATTTCTAAATTTAATTTTTTATATAATTCTTTAATTTAATTCTAAATTTCATTCCACTTGAGTATAATAAAAACTTGACTAAAAAGAAATGAAAGATTTTTAAACTCTGAAAATGCATAAAAATGTATTAACATGGACCATAGCTGATATAAAAGGAATTAGCA
>NW_011501326.1:0-279 GCF_000495115.2 Populus euphratica | reverse complement strand
TAAGTTTTGTATAAATTATAATATTTATTTTATTTTCTCTTTTCACTTTTCTTATATATAACTTTGTTTCTTTTCTCTTGTTTCTTCTTCTTTTGTTTTCTTTTTCCTTCTATTCTATTCCTACACGTGCATGAGAGTGTGGTCACGTACATCAAGTGGTAGCCTTTATAGGGTATCCTCATCATTTTCTCAATTTAAATTCTTCACTTGGTGACAATAAAGATAAGGATTGCCGGGTTATTTATTACTTCGACACTCAATCTTTTAGTCTTGTCAAAA
>NW_011501348.1:40723-46231 GCF_000495115.2 Populus euphratica | reverse complement strand
TTTTATTATCAATATTTTTTTTCTTTTTCTTTTTAATTATATACTATCCCTTTTCCTTAGTTGTTACCTTTAACAAAAGAACATAAATAATGTAATAATCCAATATGCAACCCATAATCATATGTTAAAGTGTGTGTGTGTAAATTAAAGTTTAAGAATACATGCTAAATAAGTATATGAGTAGAATTAAGTGATAACAATGCGAGAGTTTGTAAATCTGAATATTTCAAGAAGTATTATGATAGACTTTGTTACGAATGATTACTAAGATGCGTCTCAAGAGTCATAAAAGTTTTTCTTACTCTACCATCATTGTAACAACAATTTTGCACATGCTTTATGAAATAGAAAACACAGTTTTTTTTTAGCTACTACTCTCTCCCCCCAACTAAAACAAGACATTGTCCTCAATGTTTAAAGGTAGAAAGATAGAGTATATAAGATATCACCTGAAATAACAAACACTAACAAACCTGAAACACACTTAAACATATATAAGAAACAACAAAACACAAATATTATGCTATTAATAAAACCAAAGACACAAGTTTTTACAAACTAAAATTCAAATCGTAGTTGTGATTGTGGCTCATGTCTTCCCTTGGTTTTACATCCAACAATGGCTTAAACACCCTCTATGGGTCGGGGATAGGCTTCCTATCCAGTTTTCTTAAAAATTGGCAAATAGGGTCTTTTGTTTTAGTTAGATTCCCAAGACTATGCCAAGTATGTTCTTTATGAAAATGGTTCATAATTTATGAATTGCACGATGCTTATCTCGACTATGATGAGACTTAAGAGTCAATAGAAGATTATCTAAAGACTCTCTGTGTTTTCAAATAAATCCTATTTTTTGACAATTTTCACAGGTTTTGCGGAATGCATATGATTCCTTGAATATGGTGGGCTAGTAAAATCTATTTTGTAAGATTTCTACAATTCTCTTTTTTGAAGAGAAATGATTTCCACATGCTTTAGAATGACAAAGTTTAATGACACTACTTACCTCATTCTCGGGAATGAATTTTTGAAATATTTGATCAGGATAATATTTGAATAAGTTATGGTCATCACAATAAAAATTCTTCACTTCGTTCAAAAACTTTTCTTTGTCTTGAGTACTCCAATCAGTTGGCAAATCTCCTAAAGCAACAAAATTGATATTTTTATCATACTAGGGCATTGGACTAAGAGAAAGTAAGGATTGGTTAGCATCGATTGGTGTGATGTCAGATGTCGAATCTGTTGTCACTGTTGACAAAATATTCGCATCAATATTTTCGATACTTGTTCCATTCGTGATTTCTTCCTTAGAATAAATCATTTGTAAATCTTGAGATTCATCTAACTTATTTTTACTTAAAATAGATTCAAGTTGATCATAAACTAATTCATCAATATGATCTACTTCTTGTAAATCATTATCATCTCGAGGTTGCTTGCAAATGTTGAAAATATTCATCTCCAATGTCATGTTTCCAAATAATAGCTTCATCAATCCATTCCTATAATTAATCAATGCGTTAGAGGTTGCAAGAAACGGACGTCCTAAAATAACAGGAAATGGATTACATGCTTCAACAGGTTTTGTGTCCAAGACAATAAAATCCATAAAATAAATGAATTTATCGACTTGTATTAACACATCTTCAATTATTCCTCTAGGCACTTTTACATATCTATTGGCAAGTAAAAGAGTTATAGAAGTTGGTTTTAACTCACCTACATTGAGACTTTGAAAACTGAATATGGAAGTAAATTCACACTAGCACCAAGATCAAGTAAGGCTCTTTCAATTTTTTGTTCTCCAGTAAAGCAAGAAATTGTAGGACAACCAGGGTCTTTATATTTCAAAGCATTATTATTCTGAAGAATGACACTTACTTATTTTGCTAAAAGGACTTTCTTTTTCACAGTGCATAGATCTTTCAGAAATTTAGCATAGGAAGGAACCTGTTTAATAACATATATTGATTCTTACCTATTTGAAAATTTCAGAGTTGTGATTGACTTTCCTTTGTTTGGTCATGGCGTGAGGAAATGGAAGTGTTGACGGAGAATCAGTCTTTTTTTTGCAATTTTCAAATTCAACCCCTTCCTTACTCTTAGAGATTGACTCATCATCTTTCTCATAAGGTTCAAGAGAGGGTTTTTCAATAATCTTACCACTGCGAAGAGTAGTGACTGATTTGACTTGATCCATGTGTTGGCTTTCGGAACTACTTGCAATTGCAGTGTATTGCCCCTTGGAATTTTGTTATGGTTGAGATAGAAACTTACCTTTCTCTTGGAAACTGAGAGTAGATGTTAATTTTGCAAGAGTATCTTTAAAATCTGTTATGCTTTGAGCAAGTTGAGTGTTGATTGTCTCTTGCTTTTCAATGAATGCATAGAAAGTTTCCTCAAAATTTCTTCTAAGAGGTGGAGCATAAGGAGGTGCATATCCATGAGAATTTTAGAAATTGTGGTGTGCTTGAAATGGTGGTTGTGAAGTTTGTGCATTGTTGTTCTCACTTTTCCAACTAAAATTTAGGTGATTTCTCCAACCAGGGTTGTTTGTTTGTGAGTATAGGTTGTGGTTGGCCCTTTGAAAACTATTTAAAGTGTGGACTTATTCAGGGAGACATTCCTTAAAAGAAGGGAAGGTTGGACAATCGTTGGTTGAGTGTTCATTTGTTTCATAGATTTGACATACAATGTTTTCAACAGATTTTAATTGACCACTCTTTTTCAATTGTAGTGCCTCAACTTTTCTTGCTAAAAATGCAAACTTGTCTTGAAGGTCATGATCTTCCCTAAGGTTGTACATACGTCCACTAGATGTATGAGGTTGAGTTTTACTCGGTGCCTTATAAGTACCCGCGTTTTTCCAATTTTGAGCATTTTCACCTAACAAGTCTAAGTACTTCATTGCTTCATCAAGGTATTTATCTTTAAAAGTTCCATTGCACATCAATTCAACCATTTGCCTATCTCTAGGTGTTAACCCTTCATAGAAATGTGAAGTCAATCTCCATATTTCAAAACCATGATGAGAGCAAGTACTAAGCAAGTCTCGATACCTATCCCAACATTGGTAAAATGTTTCTCCTGGTTTTTTAGTGAAAGTGGTGATTTGTCTTTTGAAAGAGTTTATTCTATGAGATGGGAAAAACTTCTTGAAAAACAATTGTTGCATTTCATCCCAAGCACGAATGGATCCTGGTCTCAAATTTTATAGCCATGTTTTATCTTTATCTTTTAATGAAAAAGGAAAAAGCTTTAATCTGATGGTGTTCATGCTACAATTTAAATTATTATATGTGTTACAGACCTCCTCAAATTCTCTTAAATGCAAGTATGGATTTTCCAATTCTAAGCCATGAAAAGAAGGTAAAAGTTGAATAATGCCTGATTTAAAATTAAAATGAGATGCTTTGGGAGGAAAAACTATGCATAATGGTGCACTTGTTCTTGTAGGATTCATGTGGTATCTAAGTGTTCTAGCACGATTATTCTCATTATTCTCATTATGAAGTGAATGATTATCTTCTTCGGCCATATTTTTTGAAAATGATGAGGATACCCTACAAAGTCTACCACTTGATGTACGTGACCACACTCTGTTGCATCTGTAGGAATAAAATAAAAGGAAGAAGAAAACAATAGAAGAAGAAACAAGAGAAAAGAAACAAAGTTATATACAAGAAAAGTGAAAAGAGAAAATAAAATAAATATTATAATTTATACAAGGACTTACCTCCCCAGTAACAGCGCTAAAAACTTGACACAACCAAAAGATTGATGTCTTCTCCCAAGTGCAGGAGTGTCGCAGTAATAAATAACCCGGCAAGACCGGGGTCGAACCACAAAGAGGTTAATTGTACAAATTATAAAAAAAAAACAATAATAGCAATAACAACAATAATAACAATAACAATAACATCAACAACTATAATAGTAATAGTAATAGTAATAGTAATAGTAATAGTAATAATAATAATAATAATAATAATAATAATAATAATAATAATAATAATAATAATAATAATAATAATAATAATAATAATAATAATAATAATAATAATAATACTAATAATAATAATAGTAATACTAATACTAATAATAATAATAATAATAAAGAAAAAGAAGGAGAAGAAGATGAAAACTTTGAGATGGAATATTAATGTAACGATTAAACAATGATGATAACAAATGTCAAGGTTAGAGGATCCACTAATGCTATGTCAAACAAGTATAGTATAAACTCTTCTTATTCAATTGGAAACCACATACAAAGAAGGTTCCAATCATATTATAGATTGTTAACATGATTGCATTAGTCATCTTATTTAATTAATGCTAATACTTGTAAATCTCGTCAAGCATTCACGATTATAACTTATGTTAAGAACAAATCAAGTTCCTTTTATAGCTCAGGTCTCGGTTATACCATACAATATGAACTATGAAAGTGCCAAGCATTTGTTGTACCAAGTGTTATACAACATAAATCAAGATTAGTCATTTAACAAGCAAAGTATTAAAGAGTGAACAAGATAACAAATACAAAACATGTTAGTGTTAAATATTAAAGTCCATATTAAGTTTACACTATACTTATTCTTACACCATTAGTGTGACCTTTTCACCTTGACATAATAAACTTAGCTAAACATAATAAAAAAAAGAAAAATAAATAAACAAAACAAAAACATAAACAAGATAAAAGTTAATTAAGTAAAAAAAAGGAAATGAAAGGCATAAACTTGATATTAATGAAAGCAAAGCATAAGTAATACAAAAAAATACAAAGAGAAAAAGTAAACGCATGATCTTGATTTGGAGACCAAGATGCCTAAATGCATGGCAAATGCCTCCTTTTATAGGCCAAAATTAAGAACTATTGATTTGATGACTAATTGATTAGTGGGTGGCCAACTCTTGACTTGGTGACAATCCTTATCTTCTGTTGTCTGCCTAAAACGTCATTGATAACGTCAAAATTGGAGCCACTCAAAACATGAAAGTTGTAGGAAATTGTTTCAATTTTCTTATGTAAAAACATCAGCTCATTTGGACTTCTAGAACTCTAGATATGACCAAAATACTAAACAGTGCTCGGGTTGGAGGACAGATTCAGGATTCTTTGTTGTTGCTATAATTTGAACTTGAAAATGACCTTTTTAGATCTTAGGCTCCATACGAAAGTTGTAGGCCTATGTTTTACCTTTTCATCCATATAAAGTAAACCTAAATCTGAGATCTATAGCTCCAGATATGATCTAATTACCAAACAGTGTTCTGGTTTGGATTGCACCGACATGTCTTTTCTAATTTTGGTCATCTCTTTGCCCTTGCAATTTAAGTTCTTAAAGTCATTAATCAATCCTTTCATTTATGTGATAGGCTTGCATTTAAAATGAACATTTACCACAAATTAAAGGTATCTTATATTATTAGATATATTATTATAAAACATGCTTTAGTTAAGGAGTTATTGATACTTCAAATGCAAAAACATGCTTT
>NW_011501348.1:11011-40694 GCF_000495115.2 Populus euphratica | reverse complement strand
CTTTAGTTACGAAGTTATTGATACTTCAAGTGCAAAATGATGACATAAAACCATGATAAAAATTCACTTTTAAGTACTAATCACTCAACATCCTTACGAGTGCAAGCCAAATGTTGTTTGAAATGAAAAATACATCCACTGGTAATTTTTTGACAATACTTACACTGAACTTTTCTAGAATTCTTATCAATATCTATACCATGTTGCTATCCCACATCAACTCTATTACTAGAAGAATGTTTTCTAGATGCCATAAGTTCAAGTGTTTAACAATTCAACAATCAACTCAAATCAGCCCTGTAATCAATCCAAACATTTTATAATTGTAATTAATATTTTGTTATACATAACAATTCACAAAATTAATTTAGTCCTATAATACTGAAATGACATTCATTTCAATCAAATTCAACAATTATTAGTCCAATTTTCAGCCCATTAATTTAATCTAATTATTTCAGTCGTATAATACTGAAATGGCATTAAATTCAGTTCAATTCAACATTTTTTAGTCCAATTTTCATCTCATTACTTTAATTCAATTTAGTCCAATTAATTCAGTCCTATAATACTGAAATAACATTCAATTCAATCAAATTCAATAATTTTTAGTCTAATTTTCACCCCATTAATTCAGTCCAATTAATTTAGTCCTATAATACTGAAATGGCATTAAATTCAGTCCAATTCAACATTTTTCAATCTAATTTTCATCTCATTAATTTAATTCAATTTAGTCCTATAATATTGAAATGGCATTCAATTAGTCTAATTCAACAGTTTTTAGTTCAATTTTCACCCAAGTAATATTTAGTCCAATTTAGTCAAGATATATAATATATATTGTGGCATTCAATTCAACAATTTTCTCACCCGATCAATTCCATTCAATTCAACATTATACATATACAAATTACAGGACTGGGCAAAATGAATTATAGGGCAAAATACAAATCTATTAAAAGATTTTGAAGGCAAAATGAACAAGGCAAAATGCAAATCTTTATTACCAGACAATTAAACTCAACACTTAACAGGGCAAAATACAAATCTATTACAGGGGCAAAATGTACTACTGTAGTGATGATGATGAAGGCAAAATGATCTTATGGTGTCGCCCACTACTGTTGAAAATGATGATGATGAGCTGAACGGCTGCTGGTGAAGAGACCCAATGTCGCCTGCTGCTATTGAAGATTGAAAAGAAAGGAGATCGTTGCCAGCGTGTTGCTATTAATAAATATTGCAGAGGAAGCTCGAAGCCGTGAGCTGCTGAGGAGATTGTCATCGGTCCGTCGCTGTTAAAATCATGATAAATAGAAAAGGAAGTAATGTTCGACCTCATATTTTATGAGAAAAAGCGTGGGAAAATACATTCCTAGTTTATCAAGTGAATAAAGAAATACAGAGGAACAATTACCAAATAATGGAAATGGACAATACCAAATAAATAAAGAAATATAGAGGAATGAATACTAAATAATGGAAAAGCTTTTACAAGAAACACATAAAGGATTCAAACCTTAATTTCAATTTTTATTCAAGAAGCACTTCAATTTCAGAGACTATAGTAGAGGTCTTTGAACATAACAATCTTGGTTCATGTGTTATCGCGACCCACTAAGGAAAAAGAAGGAGTGAAAACTGAGTCACTAGACCGTGAGTACTATCATTGACCATTTTTGTAGAGGATGGAGATCGTTGTCGCCGTTGTTATGGTTGCCAATTAGGGATTTGTTCAACTGGGAAACTTGGGAAGAGTATGTTTTGCTTTGTGATTTGTGAAGATTGAAGGCAATGAATTAATTCACTAAAGTGAAGAGAGTCACGTGAGTCCTTGACTGTGCAAAAAAATGCAATAGGTGCTTGACAGCTGGACAAGAGAGGGGGATTTTATTTCAACACCTCATTTTGGCACAATTGCAAAATCGATCCTGAAATCATGATTTTGCACGATTTCATCTGATTTTACCCATTTTCAATTTTTTCAAGCGATTCAACACGTAAAACATGTTTTGACTCATAAAATCATACAATTTTACGAGTCAAAACATGATTTTAACAACCTTGTTCTGGAGATATATGCCTAATGCTCAGTAGTTTTGAGTACATCTTACTTAAGGGTAGCGATAATGCAAGTAGTTATTCTTGGACTTTTTGGTGTTTGGTTGAGGCTTAGGTTTTCTGGCAGGAAATGTAGGGTTGAGACTAATGTTGGAAATTTAGGGTGAAGGGGATGAAGTGTGATAGTTTTGGAATGGGTTCTTCCTAACCCTATAGCCTTTTTCAACATAGTTGACCTCCTTTCTTTTACACTCAAAGCCTTTTTTCTCAGTGGGCGAAAAAATTCTACCGCTTTTGACTCCTTGCTCTATGTGTTTAGCTATTATAATAGCGTTAGTAAATTACTAGGCCAAACTACCCATCACATATTCATAATACAATGTTTTGAGCATGTTGGCAAATAGGGTGACCATCTTTTTATCTAAAAGTGGGGGATGTACCTATGCAGGTAAATCTCTCTACCTTTGGGCATATTCTCTCATGCTTTCTTTGTCCATTTTATCTATATTAGACAAACTAGTTTTATCAGGAGCAATGTTCATATTGTACTTGTATTGTCTCACAAAAGCATCCACCAAGTCTCTCCATTTAGAGATCTTTATGTTGTCTAATCTTATATACCAGTTCAATGTCGCCCAACTTAAGCTATCTTGAAAAAAGTACATCAGTAGTTTTTCATCACATACTACTTCTACCATCTTATTGCAGTAGGATTTGAGATGAGTCATAGGGTATTGTGTCCAGTATATTTGATGAATTTAGGAACACAATTTTTTTTTGAGACAACCATATTTAGAACTAGACACATTTCTATTACCTGTATTGGATCATATAAGTATACCCCTCTAATGGTTCTGATTTGGGTTCCCAACGTTGTTATCTTATCTTAATCAATTCCATAAGATATTTTGGTCCTGTAAGGCTCATTGAAAAATGCATCTATGATTGTAGGGGTTAGTGCCAGAGTTATTGGGTGCATAAATGTAAGATTGTGTAGAGGTTCCGGACAATGTTTACTCATTATTTCCTTGGGTTGAGCCGTTGTTGGAGGCTAAACAAAAATAGCTGGTCTATTGGAAAGACCTTCACTAGAGGCATTTCTAAGTGTTTGGTTGATGATTAATACTCAAAGGTGCATTTTTTATCAAGGTTTTATATCATCATTTTGCACTTGAAGTATCAATAACTTCTTAACTAAAGCATGTTTTATAAAAACATATCTAATAATATAAGATACCTTTAATTTATGGTAAATATTTCTTTTAAATGCAGGCCCATCACATAAATAAAAGGATTGATTGATGACTTTAAGAACTGAAATTGAAAGGACAAAAAGATGGCCAAACTTAGAAAAGAGATGCTGGTGTAGTCCAAAACAGAATACTGTTCAGTAATTAGGCCATATTTAGAGCTATAGATCTCATACTTAGATCTAATTTATATGGATGGAAAGTTAAGACATAGGCCTACAACTTTCATGTGGAGCCCAAGACTTAAAAAGGCTATTTTCAAGTCCAAATTGTAGCAACAACAAAGAAGTCCAAATCTGTCCTCCAGCCCGAGCATTGTTCAATGTTTGACCCATATCTGGAGTTCTAGAAGTCCAAATGATCTCAATTTTTTACCCAAGAAAGCTGAGATAATTTCCTACAACTTTCATGGCTTTCAATAATATCAAGTTTATGCCTTTCATTTCCTTTCATTTACTTAGTTAACTTTTATCTTATTTTGTTTATCTATTTTTCTTTCATTCATTTTGTTTAGTTAAGTTTATTATGTCAAGATGAAAAGGTTACACTAATGGTGTAAGAATAAGTATAGTGTAAACTTAATATGGACATTAATGTTTGATACTAACATGTTTTGTATTTGTTATCTTGTTCACTCTTTAATACTTTGCTTGTTAAATGACTAATCTTGATTTATATTGTATAACACTTGGTATAACAAATACTTGGCACTCTCATAGCCCATACTATATGGTATAACTAACACTTGAGCTATGAAAGAAACTTGATTTGTTGTTAACATAAGTTATAATCATGAATGCCTAACGAGATTTACAAGTATTAACATTAATCAAATAAGATGACTAATGTAATCATGTTAACGATTTATAATCTGATTGAACCCTCCTTTGTGTGTGGTTTTCAATTGAGTAATAAGAGTTTATACTATACTTGTTTGACATACCATGAGTGGATCCTCTAACCTTGAAATTTATTGTTATTATTGTTTAATCCTTACGTTAATCTTCCATCTTAAAGTTTTCATCAACTTCTTCTTCTTCTTCTTCTTCTATTATTATTATTGTTGTTGTTATTATTAGTATTACTACTATTACTACTATTACTACTACTACTACTACTACTACTACTACTACTATTATTGTTATTGTTATTGTTATTGTTATTGTTATTATTGTTACTATTGTTGTTGTATTATTATTATTATCAATAATTTATACAATTATCCTACTTGTGGTTCAACCCCGGTCTTACCGAGTTATTTATTACTTTGACACTCCTACACTTGGAAGAAGACAATCTTTTAGTCATGTCAAGTTTTTGACGTCGTTGCCGAGAAGGTAAGTTCTTATACAAATTATAGAATTTATTTTATTTTCTCTTTTAACTTTTCTTGTATATAACTTTATTTCTTTTATTTTCTTTTTCTTTTTTTTTTGTTTTCTTCTTCCTTTTATTCTATTCCTAAACATGTATGAGAGCGTGGTCACGTATATTAAGTGGTAGACTTTGTAAGGTATCCTCATCATTTTCAAAAAATATAGCTGAAGAAGATAATCAATCACTTCATAATGAGAATAATGAGAATAATCGTGTTAGAACACTTAGACACCACATGAATCCTACAAGCACAAATGCACCATCATGTATAATTTTTCCTCCTGATGCATCTCATTTTAATTTTAAGCCAGATATTCAACTGTTACCTTCTTTTCATGGCTTAGATTTAGAAAATCCATACTTGCATTTAAGATAATTTGAAGAGGTCTGTAACACCTATAATGACTCAAATTATAGCATGAACACCATCAGATTAAATATTTTTTCTTATTTATTAAAAGATAAAGCTAAAACATGGCTATAAAATTTGAGACCAGGATCCATTTATTCTTGAGATGAAATGCAACAATAGTTTTTAAAGAAGTTTTTCCTATCTCATAGAACAAACTCTTTCAAAAGACAAATCACCACTTTCACTGAAAAATCAGGAGAAACATTTTACCAATGTTGGGATACGTATCAAGACTTGCTTAATACTTGCCATCATCATGGTTTTGAAACGTAGAGATTGGTTTCACATTTTTATAAAGGGTTAACACCTAGAGATGATTAAATGGTTGAGTTGATATGGAATGGAACTTTTGAGGATAAAGACCCTAATAAAGCAATGGAGTACTTAGACTTAGCTGAAAATGCTCAAAATTTCAACACCGTGGGTACTTATGAGTCACCGAGTAAAACTCAACCTCATACATCTAGTGGAGGTATATATAACCTTAGAGAATATCATGACCTTTAAGCCAAGTTTGCAAGAATGTCAAGGTAAAATAACCCGGCAAGACCGGGGTCGAACCACAGGGAAGTAAATTATATAAATTACAAATAAAGAAAAAGATTTGAAGAGAATAATAATAGAAAGGAGTTGAAGAAAGTTTTGGGATGTGATATTGGTGTAAGGATTAAACAATAATAAAACATATGTCAAGGTTATAGGATTTACTAATGGTATTTGAAATAAATATAATATAAACTCTTTTTATTACTCAACTGGAAACCACACACAAAGAAGGTTCCAATCGGATAATTTCTCGTTATTAGCTCATTATAAATTACTAACATGATCATATTAATCATCTTATCTAAGTAACACTGACACGACTAAAAGATTGATGTCTTCTCCCAAGTGTAGGAGTGTCGAAGTAATAAATAACCTGGCAAGATCGGCGTCGAACCATAGGGAGGTTAATTGTACAAATTATAAACAACAATTATAAACAAGAACAACAATAACAACAACAACAACAACAATAATAATAATAGTATTAGTAGTAATAATAATAATAATAGTAATAGTAATACTAATAATAATAATAATAAAGAAAAAAGAAGGAGAAGAAGAAGATGAAAACTTTGAGATGGAATATTAATGTAACGATTAAACAATGATAATAACAAATGTCAAGGTTAGAGATTCCACTAATGGTATGTCAAACAAGTATAATATAAACTCTTATTATTCAATTGGAAACCACACATAAAGAAGGTTCCAATTAGATTATAGATTGTTAACATGATTACATTAGTCATCTTATTCGATTAATGCTAATACTTGTAAATGTCGTCAAGCATTCATGATTATAACTTATGTTAACAACAAATCAAGTTCCTTTCATAGCTCAAGTGTCGGTTATACCATACAGTATGAATTCTGAAAGTGCCAAGCATTTGTTGTACCAGGTGTTATACAACATAAATCAAGATTAGTTATTTAACAAGCAAAGTATTAAAGAGTGAACAAGATAACAAATATAAAACATGTTAGTATCAAACATTAAATTCCATATTAAGTTTACATTATACTTATTCTTACACCATTAGTGTAACCTTTTCACCTTGACATAATTAACTTAACTAGACATAATGAAAGAAAGAAAAATAGATAAACAAAATAAGAACATAAAAGTTAACTAAGTAAAGGAAAGGAAATGAAAGGTATAAACTTAATATTAATGAAAGCAAAGCATAAACATTTCAAAAAATACAAAGAGAGAAACGAAGAGCATGATCTTGATCTGAACACCAAGATGCCTAAATGCATGGCAAATGCCTCTTTTTATAGGCCAAAATTGAGAACTATTGATTTGATCACTAATTGATAAGTGGGTGGCCAACTCTTGACTTGATGAAAATCCTTATCTTCTCTTGTCTGCCCAAAATGTCATTGATAACGTCGAAATTGGAGCCACTTGAAAACATGAAAGTTGTATGCAATTGTCTCAGCTGTCTTTTGTAAATAATTCAGCTCATTTGGACTTCTAGAACTCCAGATATGGCCAGAATACTAAACAGTGCTCGGGCTGGAGGATAGATTCGGGCTTCTTTGTTGTTGCTACAATTTGGACTTGAAAATGGCCTTTTTAGATTTTGGGCTCCATATGAAAGTTGTAGGCCTATGTCTTACCTTTCCATCCATATAAATGAGACCTAACTCTGAGATCTATAGCTCTAGATATGACCCAATTACTGAACAATGTTCCGGTTTGGATTGCACCGACATCTCTTTTCTAAGTTTGGCCATCACTTTATTCTTGCAATTTAAGTTCTTAAAGTTATCAATCAATCCTTTCATTTATATGATAGGCCTGCATTTAAAATAAACATTTACCACAAATTAAAGCTCTCTTATATTATTAGATATATTATTATAAAACATGCTTTAATTAAGGAGTTATTGATACTTCAAGTGCAGAATGATGATATAAAACCATGATAAAAATGCACTTTTGAGTTCTAATCACACCCCCCAACCACCTTATTACTAGTCCCTAGTTATCAAAGCGTTAAAATAGAAAAACAAATTTGCAAATTCCATAAAGCAAGGTATTCATCATTTAACTTCCATTAATCTATCCAGATAAACAAACTCTCATTAAATATATCTGCTCAATACCTCTTAACAAGATATTAATAAACCTTTCTTTTATGCTCAATGTATCAACACATAATTATGGGGCTTTTCTTAGAAGAAAACAAAATTTCTGTTCTAATGTTTAAGGTTAACTTCCTTGGGTTGGGATTATTATTTTTGTCTTCTTTTTTTTTTAAATGTATATACATATAATTTAAAAACATCATGCATCTTTAACCCATATAACGAGCTGTCAGCTAATGACTCCCAGACCAGTTGGTCTTAGGGCATTAAGTGTTAAGACACCCCTATGAGCTTAGTAACTCGGGTCTCAAATACTGAGATGTAGATAGTGCAATGTTTGATTCCCTTAAGCTTTTCTCCTCAACCCATGTAACAAGCGTTAGGCCAATAGCTCCCAAGTCAGTTGACTTTAGGATATTAGGTGTTAAAACACCCCTTCGGGCTTAATTACTTAGGTTAGGGAGGCTACGAAACCAAACTTATCTATATTTTTATTATCATCATTTGTTTTTCTTTTTTCATTTTTTTTTCTTTTTTCATTTTTTTTCTTAAGTATATACAATCCCTTTCGCTTAGTTGTTACCTTTAACAAAATAACATAAATAATGTAATAATCCAATATGCAACCCACAATCATATGTTAAAGTGTGTGTGTGTAAATTAAGGTTTAAGAATACATGTTAAATAAGTATATGAGCAGAATTAAGTGATAACAATGCGAGAGTTTGTAAACCTGAATATTTCAAGAAGTATTATAATAGATCTTGTTAAGAATGGGTACTAAGATGCGTTTCATGAGTCACTCTCTATCATCCTAGTAACAACAATTATGCACATGTTTTATGAAATGAAAAACAATTTTTTTTTATCAACTACTACCCTCTCCCCCCAACCAAAAAGAGACATTGTCCTCAATGTTTAAAGGTAGAAAGATAAAGTATAGAAAATATCACCTTAATTAACGAACACTAACAAACCTGAAACACATTGAAACAAAAATAAGAAATAACAAAACACAATAATAAAACCAAAAGACACAAAAATTCACAAATGAAGGCTCAAATCCAATCTAAGCTTTTTACGGCTTTCCTTAGATGACCAATTTATGCGACTCATGGAAGGATCAATCACAGGAATGAAAGATTGTAGTTGGTCAATCAATTGTTCAGTAGTAGCAGCAGAGATTATGATTTGTCATGCAGAAGATGTTAGAAATTCTTGTTCCACACCATGATCAAGAAAAGACAACAACTTATCATAATAACCATTAACATTTAACAAACCTATGGGTTTATGGTGAATGTGCAGTTGAGCCCAAGAGGAAATATGAAAGATCTCTTCCAATGTGCCTAGACCACCTGGTAAAGCAATGAAGGCATCAACATGGTTAAACATTGCATTCATTCGAGCCGACATTGTGGAGACCTGAAGTTCCTCTCCAATTATTTTTCCAATGATGTCCTCTTGTGCTAAAGCTTCGGGGACGACCCCCAAAACTTGACTACCTCCTAAAAATACAGCTATTGACATACCTCCTATTAACCCAAGACTGCCTCCCCCATACACTAAATGAATTTTTCTCTCAGCTAGCACCTGACCAAGATGATTTGCTGATTTTAAAAACTCCTTTTCTTTTCCAGGACTAGATCCACCAAAAACACAAATATTTCTTATATGATGACTTGAGGAACTTGCCATTTCTACACACTTCTGTATTTGTGGAATGTATGAGTTGAGTAGAAATGAAAGGAAGGAAAAGAGGGTTTTATAGATGAGAAATTAGAAAGGCAATCATAACACCTATATGTAGGCCAGCTAGAGTCTCACACACTCTCTGTCTCTCTTTCTATTTATTCATTTATTTACTTTTGAAAAAGCATGTGTATGTACACGTAGTTGTGATTGTGGCTCACATCTTCCCTTGGTTTTATGTCCAAGAATGGCTTAAACGCCCTCTATGGGTCGGGGATAGGCTTCCCATCAGTTTTCTTAAAAACTGGCAAACAAGGTCTGTTTTAGTCAGATTCCCAAGACTAAGTCGATCATGTTCTTTATGAAATAGTGGCCATAAATCATGAATTACACGATGCACATCTTCACTAGGATGCGTCTCAAGAGTCAATATAAGATTATCTAAAGACTCCTTACTCAGGCCATCCTTAATGAATTGTATTTTATCTTCACGGTTTATAGATACCATTCCTAAAGAATGACATTATGTATTACAACTCCATTTAGCACATCAATGACAGACTTTCAGTCGTTTTGCACGACGCTTCTTTGCAAAAGTCTGTTACCTGTTCCAGGCATATGTGAAATGAAGGAGTTAAAGGACTCACCTGATAATCGGACCTTTGCTTTAATCAACCAGCGAATATCTTCAGGAATTCCATGATTCATTAACAATCTCAATCTTGCACATCTAGCACGGTAAATTTTGGTAATCGCATTCTGAAATAGAGTCGGAAAATACTATTTCAATTTTTCAAGATTAGTGTCCATTTTCAAATGAGAATTGGAAGAGAGATTCAAATAATTGCACAAATATATACACAGATATTAGTTATTGTGGGAAACTAAAAGAACCGACTTAAGTCACGGAGTACCGTTATCCGCCATTTGACTGGGGTGAGAAAAACTAGCAAAAATCACTAAAAAAGAAATAAAAAAATAAAAATCAATCTTTATATATAGGATCACCCAATTCAATAGAGTCATGTTCAACTAAAAAATTATCAAAGTAAACTTTTAGACGATATCCATTTACCTTGAAAACATTGTCATTTGTTGGATTCTCGATGTCATAGGCCCCATATGGATACACATGTTTCACAATAAAAGGACCGCTCCATCTTGATCTTAATTTTCCAAGAAATAAATGCAGTCGAGAATTATAAAGCAAGACTTTTTGACCAACATTGAATGTTTTTCTCACTATTTTCTTGTCATGAAACTCTTTAATTCTTGCTTTATGAATTCTTGAATTTTTATATGCGTCATTTCTTATTTCCTCAAGCTCATTTATTTGTAATTTTTGCAGTTGACTAACATCATCCAGATTTGAATTGAAAGCTTTAATAGCCCAATAAGCTTTATGTTCAAGTTCCACAGGCAAGTGACAAGGTTTTCCATAGACTAGTCTATAAGGTGACATAACTAATGATGTTTTATAAGCAGTTTGATAAGCCCAAAGTGCATCATTAAGTCTTAAAGACCAGTCTTTCCTATTAGGGTTCACTGTTTTCTCCAAAATATGTTTGATTTCCCTATTAGCAAGCTCTACTTGTCCACTTGTTTGAGGGTGATAAAGGGTGGCAACTTTGTGTGTGATTCCATATTTCTTCATTAAAGACTCAAAATGACAAAATTTAAGATTTTTGCAGTAAAATCTACTTTGTAAGATTTTTGCAGTTGTCTTTCTTAACGAGAAATGGCCCCCACATGCCTTAGAATGACAAAATTTAATGACACTACTTACCTCATTGTCAGGAATGCATCTTTAAAATATTTGATTAGGACAATATTTGAATGAATAAGGATCATCCCAATAAAAGTTCTTCACTTCATTCAAGAACTTTTTTTTATCTTGGGTACTCCAATGAGCTGGCAATTGTCATGAAACAAAAAAATTGATAATATTAGCAAACCAAGGCATTGTAGAGACAAAAAGTAAAGATTCATCGGGAAAATAGTCATCGATTGGTATGATGTCAGTTTTTGAATTTGTTGTCAATCTTGACAAGTGATCTGCAACAACATTTTCGCTGCCTTTCTTATCTTTGATTGTGATATCAAATTTTTGAAGTAATAAAATCCACCGCACCAATCTAACCTTAGAATCTTTCTTAGAAAGAAGATATTTCAATGCTGCATGATCATTAAAAACAACAAAAGTGAGCCAACAAGATAAGATCTGAATTTTTCACATGCAAATACTACTGCAAGTAATTGTTTTTCAGTGGTGGTATAATTCATTTGAGCACTATTTAAAGTTTTACTTGCATAGTAAATTACATAAGGTTTCTTATCTTTTCTTTGTCCCAAAACAGCACCTACGACACAATTACTAGCATCACACATTATTTCAAAAGGTAATGACCAATCAGGAGGTTGAATGATAGGAGCACAAGTAAGCAAGTTTTTAAGTTTAACAAAGGCTTCTTTACAATGTTCAGTCCATTCAAAAATAATATCCTTTGTTAGAAGGTTACTTAAAGGCTTAGATATTACACTAAAATCTTTGATGAACCTTCTATAAAAACCAGCATGTCCTAGGAATGATCTAACATCTTTAAGAGATTTTGGTGTTGGCAAGTTTGCAATTAACTCGATTTTAAATTTGTCAACCTCAATTCCTTTTGATGAAACAATGTGACCAAGTACAATGTCGTTTGTTACCATAAAATGACATTTTTCCCAATTCAGCACACGATTTTTCTCTTCACAGCTGGTCAAAACCTTTCCTAAGTTAGTCAAACAATCATCAAATGAATCGCCAAAAATAGAAAAATCATCCATGAAAATCTCAAGAAAATGTTCAACCATATCACTAAATATACTAAGCATGCATCTTTGAAATGTGGCTGGTGCATTACATAATCCAAAAGGCATCCTTCGATATGCAAAAGTACCAAATGGACATGTGAAAGTAGTCTTTTCTTGATCTTCCAATGCAATTTTAATTTGGTTGTAACTCGAATAGCCATCTAGGAAACAATAAAATTCATGACCTGCAACTCTTTCTAGGATTTGATCCATGAAAGGTAAATGAAAATGATCTTTTCTAGTCATTAAATTAAGTTTCTTATAGTCAATGCACATGCGCCAACCAGTAATAGTTCTAGTGGGAATTAACTCATTGTTCTCATTTGTTCTCACAGTGACTCCAGACTTCTTGGGTATAACTTGGGTAGGACTTACCCATTTGCTGTCAGAAATAGGATAAATGATTTCATTATCTAGAAGCTTAATGACTTCATTTTTCACTACTTCCTTCATATTAGGATTTAGCCTTCGTTGCATTTCTCTAGAGGGTTTAGTATTTTCCTCTAAATAAATTCTATCTGTACAAATCAAAGGACTAATTCCTTTTATATCAGCTATGGTCCATCCTAATGCATTTTTGTGCATTTTCAGAGTTTGTAATAACTTACCTTCTTGATGTGCATTAAGTTTGGAAGAGATTATTACTGGAAAAGTTTCATTTTCTCCCAAAAATGAGTATTTGAGATTGGATGGCAATGACTTCAAATCAGGTTTTGGTGGTTGAACATTTAAAGGTATGGACTTAATTGATTGTGGTGGCAATTCCTCAATTTGTGGCCTCCAATTACTTGTCTTTGATTCTTCCTGAAAATAAATCATTTACAAATCATTAGATTCATCAATCTCAATTTCAGTGGAAGTGGTTGGAAATTGATCATGAATTAATTTTTCAGTAAAGTCCACTTCTTGTAAATCATTATCATCTCTAGGTTGCTTGCAAATGTTGAAAATATTCATCTCCAATGTCATGTTTCCAAATGATAGCTTCATCAGTCCATTCCTACAATTAATCAATGCATTAGAAGTTGTAAGAAATGTACGTCCTAAAATAATAGGAAATGAATTACATACTTCAATAGGTTGTGTGTCCAAGACAATAAAATTCACAGGATAAGTGAATTTATCAACTTGTACTAACACATCTTCAATTATTCCTCTAGGCACTTTTATAGATCTATCGGCAAGTAAAAGAGTTATAGAAGTTGGTTTTAACTCACCTAGATTAAGAATATAAAAAACTGAATATGGAAGTAAATTCACACTAGCACCAAGATCAAGTAACACTTTTTCGATTTTATGTTCTCTAATAAAGAAAGAAATTGTAGGACAACCAGGCTCTTTATATTTCAAGCATTATTGTTTTGAAGAATGACACTTACTTGTTCAGCTAGAAAGGCTTTCTTTTTCACATGTGTTGGCTTCCAGAACTACTTGCATTTGCATTGTATTGCCCCTTGGGATTTTGTTGTGGTTGAGATGGTAACTTACCATGAAAAGATGGGCAAAATTACAAAAAAACAAAAAAGAAAAAAAAGAAGAAGAAAAAATGTTCCTTTATGTTCTTAAGATTTTATGCTTAAAAACAAAAACAGTTAAGCATTGGTGATTAAAGATGAAAAATTTATGAGCTTTGATGGAATATCTTGTTTGAAATATCATTTTTCGGAATGCTCTACTTTCTTTGATTTGAACCTTTTCTTTTACTCTCTTTTACCTCACCTTAACCTTAGCCCAATTACAACCGGAAAATAAGACCTTTTGATTCATGCATTGTTTGTAATATATTAATAATGGAGATGAGATTGAAAAGCAAGCTTATGGTAGAACATACTCTTTGATTGAATTTGAGAGATTTAGACACATAAACCCTAAACACATGAGTGTTGGAGTGTATATCAATGAGAGGACCTATCACTTTGGCATGATATAGATTTCATTTAAATCCCGACAATTGATTGAGTTTTGAAGTTTGCATGTAAATAAATTCATGAACATTTATGTTTTTCTATCTTGTTTTATTATATTCTTATTAATAATGCTTGTACTCTTGGACATTGATGGGAGATTAAGAGATTGATCATAGTTATTTTCAATTTAATTTTATTTATCCTTTCTCGAGGACGAGCAAGAGCTAAGTGTGGGGGTATTTGATGTAACCATATTATTCGATAGTTTCACCCACTTTTACCTAATGTTTTGTCCATGTTTTATATGTAAAATGCCTTGATATTCTTTGTTTTATGTTTTGAAGGCACTTTTGGATGAAAAATGCAAAAAGGAGTAAATTGGAGATAATTGGCAGATTTGACGTTCAGTCGATGTTTTGTGCAGAGTGTGAGTTCTAGAGATCAAAATGAAGTGATTCCAGTGGCTCTAAAAAGCTAACATCCATACCTTTCTGGAAATGTAATGCAAGAAAAATACAAAGAGGAAGATCATGGAAATCACATCCTTCAAAGTCAAATCTCGTATTCTGCCACTGTTGACCTTTGTCCATTCAAAATTCCATATCTGGAGCTATAGAAGTCCAATTGATGCAAACTCAATTTTGTTGGATTCATGACTCAAAGGTCTAGAAACGCTCCAATTTTCAGCCAAAAACGATGTCAGATGAGGGCGATATGATTTTTCAAAGATGACAACTGAATTCTGCCAGCAATCAGGTTTCGTGAAGAAATGAGTCCAAATTATGTTTCGAAGCTTCTAAACTATCATCCAAGTTATAATTTCAGCAATTTAGCCCCTCTAGTAAATCAATCTAGAAGGTCAAGAAAAGTAGCCACCAACCTCAATCCACCAACCTTAAATCACCAACCACAAACCAGCTGCAAGTTGGAATGCTGCCATTGTCAAAGAAGGAGGCTACAATGGTGGGTTGTTTGTGGTGACTGCTAATGTCAAAGTTTGGCATGTTTGGCAGCCACCATTATTGATAAAGAAGCAAGAGGAGCTGCCATTGAAGCCTATATATAGACACCAAGAGAGCCAAGAAAGAAGAAGAGGGAGTGCAATAGAATCAAAGAAAGGTGGTAGCAACTAGAAGTGAAGAAACACAAACTCTCTTCTCTACATACTAGAAATAATGCTTTCTTTTATCTTTAGCAGTAGTTGTTCAATAGATATGCAAGGCTAAGCTCTTTTCTTGGTTGCAAGGACGCAGAAACTTTCAGATTTCAAGAACTGTGAGATTTATTCTTCATTTATTTTCAGTTTGTATTATGAATGAGTATGATTGTTTTCCTATGCATGTTTTCTATGATTGTTGTTGATAATTGCTAGAGCGGACTCTAAGTTATTATTGTGAACAATCTATTGCTAAGTTTGATATCAGAACCGGAGTTAGGGTATATAAACTTGTGAAGCAACTAAGCTTGATAATTATGGCAGAACTACGTTATTAAACATAGGGAAAACATTCGATCAAAGCAACACAAGCAGACAACTTGGTTGTTAAAATTAATGAATTTATCTAGATCTTAAGGATGCCATTAGATTAAATCATTAGTGCGGACACTGTGATTATTTGTTGGTTAGGGCTAGTTATACGGCGGATCCGTTAATTAACCAAAGTTAAGAAAAGATAAAAATTCAGAATATAAACTGGAGTTTCGTTTTAAGGATCAGTTCTGATTTCTGTAGGTGGATGTGTGCTTGTGACCAAGGTTTGTTTTCTTGATAAATTTCAGTTTTAATTGATCGTGTTCACTAGTTTAATTTCTTCCATATTTTAGATTATCACAAATCAAAACCCCCCAATTGCATAATGTATAGCATAAAAATCTGAACTAAATCTTCCTCGTGGGATCGATCTCTTGCTTGCTCTATACTATCTTGTGTGATTTAAGTGTAAGGGTAATTAATTTGTGCGACCGCGACATCGCAACACATGACTACCTCCTAAAAATGTAGTTATTGACACACCTCCTATTAACCCAAGACTACCTCCCCCGTACACTAAATGAATCTTTCTCTCAGCTAGCATTTGACCAAGATGATTTGCTGATTCTAAAAACTCCTTTTCTTTTTCAGGACTAGATCCACCGAAAGCACAAATATTTCTTATATGATGACCTGAGGAACTTGCCATTTCTACACACTTCTGTATTTGTTGAATGTATGGGTTGAGTAGAAATGAAACGAAGAAAGAGAGGATTTTATAGATGAGAAATTAGAAAGGCAATCATACCACCTATATGTAGGCCAGCTAGAGTCTCACACACACTCTCTCTCTCTTTATTTTTTTATTTATTTACTTTTAAAAAAGCATGTGTATGTACAGGTAGTTGTGATTGTGACTCACATCTTCCCTTGGTTTTATGTCCAAGAACGGCTTAAACGCCCTCTATGGGTCGGGGATAGGCTTCCCATCCAGTTTTCTTAAAAACTAGCAAACAGGGTCTTTTTTAATTAATTGTATTTTATGAAATAATGACCATAAATCATGAATTGCACGATGCACATCTCCACTAGGATGCGTCTCAAGAGTCAATAGAAGATTATCTAAAGACTCCTTACTCAGGCCATCTTTAATTAATTGTATTTTATCTTCACGGTTTATAGATATCATTCCTAAATAACAACATTGTGCATTACAAGTCCATCTAGCACATCGATGACTTGTGAAGTAACTAAGCTTGATAATTGTGGCGGAACTACGTTATTAAACTTAGGGAAAACATTCGATCAAAGCAACACAAGCAGACAACTTGGTTGTTAAGATTAATGAATTTATCTAGATCTTAAGGCTACCATTAGATTAAATCATTAGTGCGGACACTATGATTATTTGTTGGTTAGGGCTAGTTATACGGCGGATCCATTAATTAACCAAAGTTAAGAAAAGATAAAAATTCAGAATATAAACTGGAGTTTCGTTTCAAGGATCAGTTCAGATTTCTGTAGGTGGATATGTGCTTGTGACCAAGGTTTATTTTCTTGATAAATTTCAGTTTTAATTTATTATGTTCACTAGTTTAATTTCTTCCATATTTTAGATTATCACAAATCAAAACCCCCCAATTGCATCATTAATACACTAATGGTAACAAAGAGACGTATAGCATAAAAATCTGAACTAAATCTTCCTCATGGGATCGATCCCTTGCTTGCTCTATATTATCTTGTGTGATTTAAGCTAGGGTAATTAATTTGTGCGACCGCGATATCGCAACAAATTTTGGCGCCGTTGTCGGGGAGGTAACTTTAGTTGATTCTTGTGCTTGCACTGTTATTTTTAGCTGCTGTGATTTTGTATTTATATTTCTGAAAAAAAAAAGAACAAAATTTTTGCTTGCGGTAGTACTATTTTTTTGCGGTGGCGATACTATTCAAAATAGAATTGTTTGTGGAATTAGGTTTCGGATTTTTGTTTCCTGAAGGAAAACGACGTTCTGAACAAGACTATTAGTGTAATACTAGCCCCATCCTATTGAGGCCAAATTTGACTATTTTCTAAGGTTTTTAGGCAGTTTTAGTTTTGTAGCGTTGGATTTTCATATAATTTACATTACTTTTTTTATCTCTTGTGTGGTTTCTTTCTTTTAAGTTTTCTTAGCGATTGATGTCTGTGACCCGTTCTACTAATCAAATTCAAGTGCAGGTTGATTTTGAAATAGAAAGCACTTTACGCAGGTTAAGAAAGGAAGCTCGCCTCAACACCATGGCTATTGCACGACAACAAACACTCAAGGAGCTTGCTGCTCCTAATGTGGAAAATCAGCCACTATGCATAAACATTGACAATAATGTAAACTTTGAGCTCAAATATGGTTTTATACATTTGTTACCAATATTTAATGGTCTTGCAGGAGAAGATCCTCATACTCATCTTAAGGAGTTCCATATGGTTTGTGTTGGCATGAAACCGAATGGAGTTGATGAAGAACAAGTTAAGTTAAAAGCTTTCCCTTTCTCTTTAAAAGGGGCAGCAAAGGCATGGCTTTTCTCTATTCTCCCAGGATCTATTGGAACTTGGAATGCAATGAAGAAGATTTTCCTTGAGAAGTATTTCCCAGCATCTCGAGTTGCCAACATAAGGAAAGAAATATGTGGGATTCGGCAATCTCATGGAGAGACACTCTCCGAGTATTGGGAAAGATTTGAGCAACTGTGCATTCAATGTCCTCATCATCAAATACCCGATCAGTTACTCATTCAATATTTTATGAAGGATTAATACCTATTGACCATAGTATCATTGATGCTGCAAGTGGAGGCACATTGGTGGATAAGACACCCGAGGTTGCATGCCAATTGATCTCAAACATGGCAGCCAACTCAAAACAGTTTGGCACTCGTGGAGACTTCTCTAACAAACGAGTCAATGAGGTAAGTATCTCTAACCTTGAAAATCAAGTTAATGATCTTACTTCTCTTGTGCGTTCTTTGGCTTGTGGAAATGTGCAACAGGTGAAAGTTTGTAGCATATGCTCCTTACAAAGACATACTTCGGATATGTGCCCAACAATGCAAGAAGATTAAATTGAACAAGCTCATGCAATTGATGGAGCATTCAACGGACGACCCCAGCGTAAATATGATCCCTTTTCCAATATGTACAATCCTGGATGGAGAGATCATCCTAACTTACGCTATGGCAACCCATCCCAACAAGGCAATCAAGGCCGACAATTCCATCCTTATGGATTTCAGCCCCAACAGAATTATCAAGCAAGACAACCCCCTTCATTCACAAACTCCAATGTTACGGGGTCGTCATCCAATGATGATCTTCATGAGATGATGAAAACTTTAGCTTCTAATACTATTACCTTGCAACAAAATGTCATGTCTTTTCAACAGGAAACAAGGTCAAGTATTCACAACTTGGAGAAGCAAATGGGGCAAGTAGCTTCAAGTGTAGGGACTTGGAGAAGCAAATGGGGCAAGTAGCTTCAAGTATAGGGAAATTGGAGGCATAAATGAATGGAAAATTGCCCTCCCAAGCATTGAATCCAAAAGAGAATGTTAGTGCGATCATGCTGAGAAGTGGGAAAGAACTTGAAGAGAAAAGGTCAAAACAAATTGAGATGGAGGAAGAAGAAGAGATAGAAACTGAATTGAGTACAAAGAAGGAACATCATCCTTCTCCATAAACTAAAACATTGACCAACACTCCAAAGGTAACTCCTCACTCAATGAATTCCAATTTTAAAGCAATTCCACCCTTTCTTGTTAGTTCTTCTAGGTCAAAGAAAGAGGACAAAGAAAAATAAATTTTAGAGGTTTTCAAGAAAGTAGAACTCAACATTCCTTTGCTTAATGCTATCAAGCAAATTCCCAAGTATGCCAAATTTTTGAAGGAGTTGTGTACTACCAAGAGAACTTTCAAACTGAAAGGTCATGAAATGGTAAGTATGGGTGAAGTTGTGTCTGCTATTGTTCAAAAGAATATGCCTTTAAAGCAAAAAGACCTAGGTGCGTTTACTATCCCATGTGTTATTTGTAATGCTAGTTTTAAAAGAGCTTTATGTGATTTAGGTGCATCCATTAGTGTTATGCCTAAACATGTTTATGATTCTCTTAGTGTGGAACCTTTGAATAAAACTAGCATTATAATACAACTTGCAGATCGTAGTTTTGTTTACCCACTTGGTGTGATAGAAGATGTCCTAGTCAAGATTGATAGTTTGGTTATTCCATGTGATTTTTATATTCTTGATATGGAACATGATTCTTGTGATTTATCAACCAGCACTCCTATATTGTTTGGGAGACCATTCTTGAAAACTGTCAACTCAAAGATTGATTGTGGTAAGGATACCTTGTTTATGGAGGTAGGAGATGAAAAAATTGAATTCAATTTTCATGATGCAATGAAATATCCTTATAGCAATGTTTATTCTATCACATGCTATGACCAAATTGATAAGTGTGTACAACAAGTTTGTGATTTTGATTGTGAAGATGGATTAAGCATAGCTTTGAGCTATGGCTATGATTTCACCAAGATAGAAGAAATGGAGAGGCACATATGTGTTCCCCAAAACATGCACGAATCAGTATTAATGCTAATACTTATTATTCAATTGGAAACCACACATAAAGGAGGTTCCAATCAGATTATAGATTGTTAACATGATTACATTAGTCATCTTATTCGATTAATGCTAATACTTGTAAATCTCGTCAAGCATTCATGATTATAACTTATGTTAACAACAAATCAAGTTTCTTTCATAGCTCAGGTGTCGGTTATACCATACAGTATGAACTGTGAAAGTGCCAAGCATTTGTTGTACCAGGTGTTATACAACATAAATCAAGATTAGTTATTTAACAAGCAAAGTATTAAAGAGTGAACAAGATAACAAATATAAAACATGTTAGTATCAAACATTAAAGTCCATATTAAGTTTACATTATACTTATTCTTACACCATTCATGTAACCTTTTCACCTTGACATAATTAACTTAGCTAGACATAATGAAAGAAAGAAAAATAGATAAAAAAATAATAACATAAAAGCTAACTAATTAAAGGAAAGGAAATGAAAGGCATAAACTTAATATTAATGAAAGCAAAGCATAAACATTTCAAAAAATACAAAGAGAGAAAGGAAGAGCATGATCTTGATCTGAACACCAAGATGCCTAAATGCATGGCAAATGCCTCCTTTTATAGGCTAAAATTGGAAACTATTGATTTGATGACTAATTGATAAGTGGGTGGCCAACTCTTGACTTGGTGACGATCCTTATCTTCTCTTGTATGCCTAAAATGTCATTGATAACGTCCACATTGGAGCCACTCGGAAACATGAAAGTTGTAAAAATTGTCTTAGCTGTCTTGTGTAAAACCTTCAGCTCATTTGGACTTCTAGAACTCCAGATATGGCCAAAATACTGAACAGTGCTCGGGTTGGGGGATAAATTCAGGCTTCTTTGTTGTTGCTACAATTTGGACTTAAAAATAGCCTTTTTAGATCTTGGGCTCCATATGAAAGTTGTAGGCCTATGTCTTACCTTTCCATCCATATAAAGTGAACCTAAATCTGAGATCTATAGCTCCAGATATAACCCAATAACTGAACAATGTTCCGGTTTGGATTGCACCGACATCTTTTTTCTAAGTTTGGCCATCTCTTTATCCTTGCAATTTAAGTTCTTAAAGTCATCAATCAATGCTTTTATTTATGTGATAGGCCTGCATTTACAATAAACATTTACCACAAATTAAAGTTATCTTATATTATTAGATATATTATTATAAAACATGCTTTAATTAAAGAGTTATTGATACTTCAAGTGCAAAATGATGATATAAAACCATGATAAAAATGCACTTTTAAGTACTAATCAAACACCATACTTATAAATATCATCAAGCATTCATGTTTCTAGTTTATATTAACAACAAATCAAGTTCCTATCATAATAACAATGTCGACCGAAAACTATGAAGGATCAAGCATTTGATGTACCAAGAGTTATACAACACAAATCTAAATTAACCATTTAATAATCAAGGTGTTAAGAATTAGTAAGATAAAAAGATAAAACATGTTAATAACAATCTTTCTTGGATATAAACATTTAAAGCCCATGTTGAGTTTATATTATACCTATTCTAACACCATTAGAGAAACCTTTTCACCTTGATATAATTAACTTAGCTAAACATTAAGAAGGAGAAAAACATAAATAAGCAATATAATAACATAAACATAATATAAGCTAACTAAGTATAGGAAAGGAAATACAAGAGCATAAACAAGAGATTACTATAGCATGAAAAAAAACTTGAACATTACAAAGATATAGAGAGAAAGCAAGAAGATGACTTTGATCTGAAAATTAATATGACTAAATACATGGTAAATGCCTCTTTTTATAGGCTAAGATTTAGAACTATTAATTGATTGAATAATTAGTGGCCATCCATTGATTTGGTGGCTGGTTTTTTACATTAGTGGCTGCTATTTTTTTGATATTGTAGGCTGATTATTGAATTATGAAAGTTGTGGGAAATTGTCTCAACTTTCCAACAAAAAAAACCAGAGCTCATTTGGTCTTCTAGAACTCAAGATATGAGCCAAAAACTGAATAGTGTTTGAGCTGTAGGACAGCTTCCGACGTCTTCATTGTTGCTAAGATTTGAACTTGAAAATGGCAGAATTGAGTCTTTGAGTTCACATGAAAGTTGTAGATCTATGTCTTACCCTTCTATCCATATAAAATAGACCTAAATCTGATATCAACAACTCCAAATATGATCCAATTACCGAACAATGTTTGAGTTTGGAATGCACCAGCAACACTTTGCTAAGTTTGGCCTTCTCTTTGTCTTCTCAATTTCAATACTTAAACTTCTCAATCAATCCTTTTCTTTATGTGATAGACCTGCTGATTAGTACTTAAAAGTGCATTTTTATCATGGTTTTATATCATCATTTTGCACTTGAAGTATCAATAACTCCTTAACCAAAGCATGTTTTATAATAATATATCTAATAATATAAGATACCTTTAATTTGTGGTAAATGTTCATTTTAAATGCAGGCCTATCACATAAATGAAAGGATTGATTGATGACTTTAAGAACTTAAATTGCAAGGATAAAGAGATGGCCAAACTTAGAAAAGAGATGTCGGTGCAATCCAAACCGGAACACTATTCGGTAATTGGGTCATATCTAGAGCTATATATCTCAGATCTAGGTCCAATTTATATGGATGGAAAGGTAAGACATAGGCCTACAACTTTCATATGGAGCCCAAGATCTAAAAAGGCCATTATCAAGTCCAAATTGTAGCAACAACAAAGAAGCCCGAATTTGTCTTCCAGCCCGAGCACTGTTCGGTATTTTGGCCATATCTGGAGTTCTAGAAGTCCAAATGAGCTGAAGTTTTTACACAAGAAAGCTGAGATAATTGCCTACAACTTTCATGTGAACTGCGGGTACTTATGAGGCACCGAGTAAAACTCAACCTCACACATATAGTGGAGGCATGTACAACCTTAGGGAAGATCATGACCTTCAAGCCAAGTTTGCATCTTTAGCTAGAAAAGTCGAGGCACTAGAATTGAAAAAGAGTGGTCAATTAAAATCTGTTGAAAACATTGTATGTCAAATCTATGAAACAAATGAACACTCAACCAACGATTGTCCAACTTTGTCTTCTTTTAAGGAATGTCTCCATGAACAAGCCCATGCTTTAAACAGTTTCCAAAGGCCCAACCACAACCCATACTCCCAAACATACAACCCTGGTTGGAGAAATCACCGAAATTTCAATTGGAAGAGTGAGAACAACAATGCACAAACTTCACAACCACCGTTTCAAGCACACCACAATTTCCAAAATTTTCATGGATATGCACCTCCTTATGCTCCACCTCCTAGAAGAAATCTTGAGGAAACATTGCATGCATTCATTAAAAAATAAGAGACAATCAATACTCAACTTGCTCAAAACATGACAGATTTTAAAGATACTCTTGCAAAATTAACATCTACTCTTAGTTTCCAAGAGAAAGGTAAGTTTCCATCTCAACCACAATAAAATCCCAAGGGGCAATATAATGCAAATGCAAGTAGTTCCAGAAGCCAACACATGGATCAGTCACTACTCTACGCAGTGGTAAGGTTATTGAAAAACCCTCTCTTGAACCTTATGAGAAAGATGATGAGTCAATCTCTGAGGGTAAGGAAGGGGTTGAATTTGAAAATTGCAAAGAAAAGACTGATTCTCTGCCAGCACTTCCATTTCCTCAAGCCATGACCAAACAAAGGAAAGTTAATCACAACTCTGAAATCTTTGAAATTTTCAAACAGGTAAGGATCAATATACCTTTGCTGGATGCTATTAAACAGATTCCTTCCTATGCTAAATTTTTGAAAGATCTCTGCATTGTGAAGAGGAAACTGAATGTGAAAAAGAAAGCCTTTCTAACAGAACAAGTAAGTGCCATTCTTCAAAACAATAATGCTTTGAAATATAAAGACCCTGGTTGTCCTACAATTTCTTGCTTTATTGGAGAGCATAAAATTGAAAGAGCCTTACTTGATCTTGGAGCTAGTGTGAATTTACTTCCATATTCAGTTTTTCAAAGTCTCAATCTAGGTGAGTTAAAACCAACTTCTATATCTCTTTTACTTGCCGATAGATATGTAAAAGTGCCTAGAGGAATAATTGAAGATGTGTTAGTACAAGTCGATAAATTCATTTATCCTGTGGATTTTATTGTCTTGGACACAGAACCTGTTGAAGCATGTAATTCATTTCCTGTTATTTTAGGATGTCCGTTTCTTGCAACTTCTAACACATTGATTAATTGTAGGAATGGACTGATGAAGCTATCATTTGGAAACATGACATTGGAGATGAATATTTTCAACATTTGCAAGCAACCTGGAGATGATAATGATTTACAAGAAGTAGATCATATTGACGAATTAGTTTATGATCAACTTGAATCTACTTTAAGTAAAAATGAGTTGGATGAATCTGAAGATTTGCAAATGATTTATTCTGAGGAAGAAATCACGAATGAAAAACGCACAGAAAATGTTGATGCGAATCTTTTGTCAACAGTGACAACAGATTCGACATTTGGCATCACACCAATCGATGATTACTTTCCTAACGAATCCTTACTTTCTCTTAGTCCAATGCCTTGGTATGATAAAAATATCAATTTTCTTGCTTTAGGAGATTTGCCAACTGATTGGAGTACTCAAGATAAAGAAAAGTTTTTGAACGAAGTGAAGAGCTTTTATTGTGATGACCCTAACTTATTCAAATATTGTCCTGATCAAATATTTCAAAGATTCATTCCTGACAATGAGGTAAGTAGTGTCATTAAACTTTGTCATTTTGAAGCATGTGGAAGTTATTTCTCATCAAAAAAGACTGCTGCAAAAATCTTTCAAAATGGATTTTATTGGCCCACCATGTTCAAGGACACACATGCATTCTGCAAAACTTGTGAAAATTGTCAAAAAATTGACACTGGTCAAAAAGTTTTGTTTTATGATTCTCAACTCTATGCATTCCGTAAAGAGCTAAGATTAAGATGGATCAATCCTTATGGGGCCTGTGATATTGAGAATTCAATGAATGACAATGATTTTAAAGAAAATGGACATCGTTTGAAAGCTTACTTTGATAATTTTCCTAGTGAAAATGAATCAGCTGGTTTGAATGATCTTATAGATAAAGGTTGATTATTTTGTTTTTCTCACATTTTCTTTTTTGTGTTTCTTTTTGAGTGATTTTTGCTAGTTTCTCTCACCCCGGTCAAATGGCGGACAACGGTACTCCGTGACTTAAGTCGGTTCTTTCAGTTTCCCACAATAACTGATATCTGTGTATATTTTGTGCAATTCTTTGAATCTCTCTTCTAATTCTCATTTGAAAATGGACACTAATCTTGAAAAATTGAAAAAGTATTTTCCCGCTCTGCCTCAGAATGCGATTACAAAAATTTACCGTGCTAGATGTGCAAGATTGAGGTTGTTAATGAATCATGGAATTCCTGAAGATATTCACAGGTTGATTGAAGCAAAGGTCCGATTATCAGGTGAGTCCTCTAATTTCTTCATTTCACACATGCCTGGAACAGGCAAAAGCACTTTTGCAAAGAAGCGTCGTGCAAAACGACTAGAAGTCTGTCATCGATGTGCTAGATGGACTTGTAATATGCAATGTCGTTCTTTAGGAATGGTATCTATAAATCGTGAAGATAAAATACAATTCATTAAGGATGGCCTGAGTAAGGAGTCTTTAGATAATCTTTTATTGACTCTTGAGACGCATCCTAGTGGAGATGTGCATCGTGTAATTCATGACTTATGGCCACTATTTCATAAAGAACATGATCGACTTAGTCTTGGGAATCTGACTAAAAAAGACCCTGTTTGCTAGTTTTTAAGAAAACTGGATGGGAAGCCTATCCCCGACCCCTAGAGGGCGTTTAAGTCATTCTTGGACGTAAAACCAAAGGGAAGATGTGAGCCACAATCACAACTACCTGTACATACACATGCTTTTTTCAAAAGTAAATAAATAAATAAATAAATAAATAAAAAGAGAGAGAGAGTGTGTGAGACTCCAGCTGGCCTACATATAGGTGTTATGATTGCCTTTCTAATTCCTCATCTATAAAACCCTCTTTTCCTTCCTTTCATTTCTACTCAACCCATACATTCAACAAATACAGAAGTGTGTAGAAATGGCAAGTTCCTAAGTCATCAAATAAGAAATATTTGTGTTTTCGGCGGATCTAGTCCTGGGAAAGAAAAGGAGTTTTTAGAATCAGCAAATCATCTTGGTCAGGTGCTAGCTGAGAGAAAGATTCATTTAGTATATAGGGGAGGCAGTCTTGGGTTAATGGGAGGTGTGTCAATAGCTGCATTTTTAGGAGGTAGTCAAGTTTTGGGGGTCGTCCCTGAAGCTTTGGCACAAGGGGACATCATTGGAAAAACAATTGGAGATGAACTTCAGGTCTCTATAATGTCGGCTCGAATGAATGCAATGTTTAACCATGCTGATGCCTTCATTGCTTTACCAGGTGATCTAGGCACATTGGAAGAGATCTTTCATATTTCCTCTTGAGCTCAAGTGCACATTCACCATAAACCCATAGGTTTGTTAAATGTTAATGGTTATTATGATAAGTTGTTGTCTTTTCTTGATCATGCTGTGGAACAAGAATTTCTAACATCTTCTGCACGACAAATCATAATCTCTGCTTCTACTGCTGAACAATTAATTGACCAACTACAATCTTTCATTCCTGTGATTGATCCTTCCATGAGTCGCATAAATTGGTCATCTAAGGAAAGCCGTAAAAAGCTTAGATTGGATTTGAGTCTTCATTTGTGAATTTTTGTGTCTTTTGGTTTTATTATTGTGTCTTGTTATTTCTTATTTTTGTTTCAGTGTGTTTCAGGTTTTGTTAGTGTTCGTTATTTCAGGTGATATCTTCTATACTCTATCTTTCTACCTTAGAACATTGAGGACAATGTCTCGTTTTGGTTGGGGGGAGAGGGTAGTAGTTGATAAAAAAAAAATTGTTTTTCATTTCATAAAGCATGTGCATAATTGTTATTACTAGGATGGCAGAGTAAAGGAGCTCTTTTGTTAAAGTGACTCTTGAGACGCATCTTAGTAACCATTCTTAACAAGTTCTATTATAATACTTCCTGAAATATTCAGATCTACAAACTCTCGCATTGTTATCACTGAATTCTGCTCACATACTTATTTAACATGTATTCTTAAACCTTAATTTACACATACACACTTTAACATATGATTGTGGATTGCAGATTGGATTATTACATTATTTATGTTCTTTTGTTAAAGGTAACAACTAAAGGAAAGGGATTGTATGTAATTAAGAAAAAAAAAACATGAAAAAAAAAGAAAGAAAAAAAAATGATGATAATAAAAATGTAGATAAGTTTGGTTTCGTAGCCTCCCTAACCTAAGCAATTAAGCCCGAAGGGGTGTTTTAACACCTAATACCTTAAAGTCAACTGACTTGGGAGCTATTGGCCCAACTCTTGTTACATGGGTTGAGGAGAAAAGCTTAAGAAAATCAAACATTGCACTATCTACATATCAGTATTTGCGACCCGAGTTACTAAGCTCGTAGGGGTGTCTTAACACCTAATGCCCTAAGACCAACTGGTCTGGGAGTCATTAGCTGAAAGCTCGTTACATGGGTTAAAGATGCATGATGTTTTTAAATTATATGTATATATATTTAAAAAAAAGAAGAAAATTTTTTTTGTTAAGAGGTATTGAGCAGATATATAAATTTAATGACAGTTTGTTTATCTGGATAGATTAATGGAAGTTAAATGATGAATACCTTGCTTTGTGGAATTTGCAAATTATTTTTCTATTTTATGTTTTGATTACTAGGTACTAGTAATAAGCTGGTTGGGGGGTGTGATTAGTACTTAAAAGTGCATTTTTATCATGGTTTTATATCATCATTTTTCACTTGAAGTATCAATAACTCCTTAACCAAAGCATGTTTTATAATAATATATCTAATAATATAAGATACCTTTAATTTGTGGTAAATGCTCATTTTAAATGCAGGCCTATCACATAAATGAAAGGATTGATTGATGACTTTAAGAACTTAAATTGCAAGGATAAAGAGATGGCCAAACTTAGAAAAGAGATGTCGGTGCAATCCAAACTGGAACACTATTTGGTAATTGGGTCATATCTAGAGCTATATATCTCAGATTTAGTTCCAATTTATATGGATGGAAAGTTAAGACATAGGCCTACAACTTTCATATAGAGCCCAAGATCTAAAAAGGCCATTATCAAGTCCAAATTGTAGCAACAACAAAGAAGCCCGAATCTGTCTTCCAGCCCGAGCACTGTTCGGTATTTTGGCCATATCTGGAGTTCTAGAAGTCCAAATGAGCTGACTGTTTTACACAAGAAAGCTAAGATAATTGCCTACAACTTTCATGTGTGCAACTGGCTCCAATTGTGACGTTATCAATGACTTTTTGGGCAGACAAAAGAAGATAAGGATTGTCACCAAGTCAAAAGTTGGCCACCCACTTATCAATTAGTCATCAAATCAATAGTTCCCAATTTTGGCCTATAAAAGGAGGCATTTGCCATGCATTTAGGCATCTTGGTTTTCAGATTAAGATCATGCTCTTCCTTTCTCTCTTTGTATTCTTTGTAATATTTATGTTTTGCTTTCATTGATATCAAGTTTATGCCTTTCATTTCCTTTTCTTAACTTAGTTAGCTTTTATGTTCTTATTTTGTTTATCTATTTTGCTTTCTTTCATTATGTCTAGCTAAGTTAATTATGTCAAGGTGAAAAGGTTACACTAATGGTGTAAGAATAAGTATAATGTAAACTTAATATGGACTTTAATGTTTGATACTAACATGTTTTATATTTGTTATCTTGTTCACTCTTTAATACTTTGCTTGTTAAATGATTAATCTTGATTTATGTTGTATAACACTTGGTACAACAAATGCTTGGCACTTTCATAGCCCATAATGTATGGTATAACCGACACTTGAGCTATGAAAGGAACTTGATTTGTTGTTAACATAAGTTATAATCATGAATGCTTGACGAGATTTACAAGTATTAGCATTAATTGAATAAGATGACTAATGTAATCATGTTAACAATATATAATCTGATTGGAACCTCCTTTGTGTGTGGTTTCCAATTCAATAATAAGAGTTTATACTATACTTGTTTGATATACCATTAGTGGATCCTCTAACCTTGACATTTGTTATTATTATTGCTTAATCCTTACATTAATATTTCATCTCGAAGTTCTCATCATCATCATCTTCTTCTTCTTCTCTTTCTTTATTATTATTATTATTATTATTACTACTACTACTACTACTACTACTACTACTACTACTACTAGTA
>NW_011501348.1:0-10915 GCF_000495115.2 Populus euphratica | reverse complement strand
TTGTTGTTATTGTTATTTATAATTTGTACAAATAACCTCCCTATGGTTCGACCCCGGTCTTGCCGGGTTATTTATTACTTCGACACTCCTGCACTTGGGAGAAGACATCAATCTTTTCGTCGTGTCATTGTACATACCTCCACTAGATGTATGAGGTTGAGTTTTACTCGATGCTTCATAAGTACCCGAGGTGTCTCAATTTTGAGCATTTTCAGCTAACAAGTCTAAGTACTCCATTGCTTCATCAGGGTCTTTATCTTCAAAAGTTCCATTGCACATCAATTCAACCATTTGCCTATCTTTAGGTGATAACCCTTCATAAAAATGTGAAACCAATCTCCATATTTCAAAACCATGATGAGGGCAAGTACTAAGCAAGTCTCGATGCCTATCCCAACATTGGTAAAATGTTTCTCCTGGTTTTTGAGTGAAAGTAGTGATTTGTCTTTTGAAAGAGTTTGTTCTGTAAGATGGGAAAAACTTCTTCAAAAACTGTTGTTGCATTTCATCCCAAGCACGAATGGATCCTGGTCTCAAATTTTGTAGCCATGTTTTAGCTTTATCTTTTAATGAAAAAGGAAAAAGCTTTAATCTAATGGTGTTCATGCTACAATTTAAATTATTATATGTGTTGCAAACCTCCTCAAATTCCCTTAAATGCAAGTATGGATTTTCCAATTCTAAGCCAGGAAAAGAAGGTAAAATGAGATGCATCAGGAGGAAAAACTATGCATGATGGTGCATGATGTAACCATATTATTCGATAGTTTTACCCACATTTACCTAATGTTTTGTCCATGTTTTATATGTAAAATGCCTTGATATTCTTTGTTTTATGTTTTGAAGGCACTTTTGGATGAAAAATGCAAAAAGGAGTAAATTGGAGATAATTGGCAGATTTGACGTTCAGTCGATGTTTTGTGCAGAGCGTGATTTCTAGAGATCAAAATGAAGTGATTCCAGTGGCTCTAAAAAGCTAACATCCATACCTTTCTGGAAATGTAATGCAAGAAAAATACAAAGAGGAAGATCATGGAAATCACATCCTTCAAAGTCAAATCTCGTATTCTGCCACTGTTGACCTTTGTCCATTCAAAATTCCATATCTGGAGCTATAGAAGTCCAATTGATGCAAACGCAATTGTGTTGGATTCATGACTCAAAGGTCTAGAAACACTCCAATTTTCAGCCAAAAATGATGTCAGATGAGGGTGATATGAGTTTTCAAAGATGACAACTGAATTCTGCCAGCAATCAGGTTTCGTGAAGAAATTAGTCCAAATTATGTTTCGAAGCTTCTAAACTATCATCCAAGTTATAATTTCAGCAATTTAGCCCCTCTAGTAAATCAATCTAGAAGGTCAAGAAAAGTAGCCACCAACCTCAATCCACCAACCTTAAATCACCAACCACAAACCAGCTGCAAGTTGGAATGCTGCCATTGTCAAAGAAGGAGGCTACAATGGTGGGTTATTTGTGGTGACTACTAATGTCAAAGTTTGGCATGTTTGGCAGCCACCATTATTGATAAAGAAGCAAGAGGAGCTGCCATTGAAGCCTATATATAGACACCAAGAGAGCCAAGAAAGAAGAAGAGGGAGTGCAATAGAATCAAAGAAAGGTGGTAGCAACTAGAAGTGAAGAAACACAAACTCTCTTCTCTACATACTAGAAATAATGCTTTCTTTTATCTTTAGGAGTAGTTGTTCAATAGATATGCAAGGCTAAGCTCTTTTCTTGGTTGCAAGGACGCAGAAACTTTCAGATTTCAAGAACTGTGAGATTTATTCTTCATTTATTTTCAGTTTGTATTATGAATGAGTATGATTGTTTTCCTATGCATGTTTTCTATGATTGTTGTTGATAATTGCTAGAGCGGACTCTAAGTTATTATTGTGAACAATCTATTGCTAAGTTTGATATCAGAACCGGAGTTAGGGTATATAAACTTGTGAAGCAACTAAGCTTGATAATTATGGCAGAACTACGTTATTAAACATAGGGAAAACATTCGATCAAAGCAACACAAGCAGACAACTTGGTTGTTAAAATTAATGAATTTATCTAGATCTTAAGGATGCCATTAGATTAAATCATTAGTGCGGACACTGTGATTATTTGTTGGTTAGGGCTAGTTATACGGCGGATCCGTTAATTAACCAAAGTTAAGAAAAGATAAAAATTCAGAATATAAACTGGAGTTTCGTTTTAAGGATCAGTTCTGATTTCTGTAGGTGGATGTGTGCTTGTGACCAAGGTTTGTTTTCTTGATAAATTTCAGTTTTAATTGATCGTGTTCACTAGTTTAATTTCTTCCATATTTTAGATTATCACAAATCAAAACCCCCCAATTGCATAATGTATAGCATAAAAATCTGAACTAAATCTTCCTCGTGGGATCGATCCCTTGCTTGCTCTATACTATCTTGTGTGATTTAAGTGTAAGGGTAATTAATTTGTGCGACCGCGACATCGCAACACATGACTACCTCCTAAAAATGTAGTTATTGACACACCTCCTATTAACCCAAGACTACCTCCCCCGTACACTAAATGAATCTTTCTCTCAGCTAGCATTTGACCAAGATGATTTGCTGATTCTAAAAACTCCTTTTCTTTTTCAGGACTAGATCCACCGAAAGCACAAATATTTCTTATATGATGACCTGAGGAACTTGCCATTTCTACACACTTCTGTATTTGTTGAATGTATGGGTTGAGTAGAAATGAAACGAAGAAAGAGAGGATTTTATAGATGAGAAATTAGAAAGGCAATCATACCACCTATATGTAGGCCAGCTAGAGTCTCACACACACTCTCTCTCTCTTTATTTTTTTATTTATTTACTTTTAAAAAAGCATGTGTATGTACAGGTAGTTGTGATTGTGACTCACATCTTCCCTTGGTTTTATGTCCAAGAACGGCTTAAACGCCCTCTATGGGTCGGGGATAGGCTTCCCATCCAGTTTTCTTAAAAACTAGAAAACAGGGTCTTTTTTAGTCAGATTCCCAAGACTAAGTCGATCATGTTCTTTATGAAATAATGGCCATAAATCATGAATTGCACGATGCACATCTCCACTAGGATGCGTCTCAAGAGTCAATAGAAGATTATCTAAAGACTCCTTACTCAGGCCATCTTTAATTAATTGTATTTTATCTTCACGGTTTATAGATATCATTCCTAAATAACGACATTGTGCATTACAAGTCCATCTAGCACATCGATGACTTGTGAAGTAACTAAGCTTGATAATTGTGGCGGAACTACGTTATTAAACTTAGGGAAAACATTCGATCAAAGCAACACAAGCAGACAACTTGGTTGTTAAGATTAATGAATTTATCTAGATCTTAAGGCTACCATTAGATTAAATCATTAGTGCGGACACTATGATTATTTGTTGGTTAGGGCTAGTTATACGGCGGATCCATTAATTAACCAAAGTTAAGAAAAGATAAAAATTCAGAATATAAACTGGAGTTTCGTTTCAAGGATCAGTTCAGATTTCTGTAGGTGGATATGTGCTTGTGACCAAGGTTTATTTTCTTGATAAATTTCAGTTTTAATTTATTGTGTTCACTAGTTTAATTTCTTCCATATTTTAGATTATCACAAATCAAAACCCCCCAATTGCATAACGTATAGCATAAAAATCTGAACTAAATCTTCCTCATGGGATCGATCCCTTGCTTGCTCTATATTATCTTGTGTGATTTAAGCTAGGGTAATTAATTTGTGCGACCGCGATATCGCAACAAATTTTGGCGCCGTTGTCGGGGAGGTAACTTTAGTTGATTCTTGTGCTTGCACTGTTATTTTTAGTTGCTGTGATTTTGTATTTATATTTCTGAAAAAAAAAGAACAAAATTTTTGCTTGCGGTAGTACTATTTTTTTGCGGTGGCGATACTATTCAAAATAGAATTGTTTGTGGAATTAGGTTTCGGATTTTTGTTTCCTGAAGGAAAACGACGTTCTGAACAAGACTATTAGTGTAATACTAGCCCCATCCTATTGAGGCCAAATTTGACTATTTTCTAAGGTTTTTAGGCAGTTTTAGTTTTGTAGCGTTGGATTTTCATATAATTTACATTACTTTTTTTATCTCTTGTGTGGTTTCTTTCTTTTAAGTTTTCTTAGCGATTGATGCCTGTGACCCGTTCTACTAATCAAATTCAAGTGCAGGTTGATTTTGAAATAGAAAGCACTTTACGCAGGTTAAGAAAGGAAGCTCGCCTCAACACCATGGCTATTGCACGACAACAAACACTCAAGGAGCTTGCTGCTCCTAATGTGGAAAATCAGCCACTATGCATAAACATTGACAATAATGTAAACTTTGAGCTCAAATATGGTTTTATACATTTGTTACCAACATTTAATGGTCTTGCAGGAGAAGATCCTCATACTCATCTTAAGGAGTTCCATATGGTTTGTGTTGGCATGAAACCGAATGGAGTTGATGAAGAACAAGTTAAGTTAAAAGCTTTCCCTTTCTCTTTAAAAGGGGCAGCAAAGGCATGGCTTTTCTCTATTCTCCCAGGATCTATTGGAACTTGGAATGCAATGAAGAAGATTTTCCTTGAGAAGTATTTCCCAGCATCTCGAGTTGCCAACATAAGGAAAGAAATATGTGGGATTCGGCAATCTCATGGAGAGACACTCTCCGAGTATTGGGAAAGATTTGAGCAACTGTGCATTCAATGTCCTCATCATCAAATACCCGATCAGTTACTCATTCAATATTTTATGAAGGATTAATACCTATTGACCATAGTATCATTGATGCTGCAAGTGGAGGCACATTGGTGGATAAGACACCCGAGGTTGCATGCCAATTGATCTCAAACATGGCAGCCAACTCAAAACAGTTTGGCACTCGTGGAGACTTCTCTAACAAACGAGTCAATGAGGTAAGTATCTCTAACCTTGAAAATCAAGTTAATGATCTTACTTCTCTTGTGCGTTCTTTGGCTTGTGGAAATGTGCAACAGGTGAAAGTTTGTAGCATATGCTCCTTACAAAGACATACTTCGGATATGTGCCCAACAATGCAAGAAGATTACATTGAACAAGCTCATGCAATTGATGGAGCATTCAACGGACGACCCCAGCGTAAATATGATCCCTTTTCCAATATGTACAATCCTGGATGGAGAGATCATCCTAACTTACGCTATGGCAACCCATCCCAACAAGGCAATCAAGGCCGACAATTCCATCCTTATGGATTTCAGCCCCAACAGAATTATCAAGCAAGACAACCCCTTTCATTCACAAACTCCAATGTTACGGGGTCGTCATCCAATGATGATCTTCGTGAGATGATGAAAACTTTAGCTTCTAATACTATTACCTTACAACAAAATGTCATGTCTTTTCAACAGGAAACAAGGTCAAGTATTCACAACTTGGAGAAGCAAATGGGGAAAGTAGCTTCAAGTGGAGGGAAATTGGAGGCATAAATGAATGGAAAATTGCCTTCCCAAGCATTGAATCCAAAAGAGAATGTTAGTGCGATCATGCTGAGAAGTGGGAAAGAACTTGAAGAGAAAAGGTCAAAACAAATTGAGATGGAGGAAGAAGAAGAGATAGAAACTGAATTGAGTACAAAGAAGGAACATCATCCTTCTCCATAAACTAAAACATTGACCAACACTCCAAAGGTAACTCCTCACTCAATGAATTCCAATTTTAAAGCAATTCCACCCTTTCTTGTTAGTTCTTCTAGGTCAAAGAAAGAGGACAAAGAAAAATAAATTTTAGAGGTTTTCAAGAAAGTAGAACTCAACATTCCTTTGCTTAATGCTATCAAGCAAATTCCCAAGTATGCCAAATTTTTAAAGGAGTTGTGTACTACCAAGAGAACTTTCAAACTGAAAGGTCATGAAATGGTAAGTATGGGTGAAGTTGTGTCTGCTATTGTTCAAAAGAATATGCCTTTAAAGCAAAAAGACCTAGGTGCGTTTACTATCCCATGTGTTATTTGTAATGCTAGTTTTAAAAGAGCTTTATGTGATTTAGGTGCATCCATTAGTGTTATGCCTAAACATGTTTATGATTCTCTTAGTGTGGAACCTTTGAATAAAACTAGCATTATAATACAACTTGCAGATCGTAGTTTTGTTTACCCACTTGGTGTGATAGAAGATGTCCTAGTCAAGATTGATAGTTTGGTTATTCCATGTGATTTTTATATTCTTGATATGGAACATGATTCTTGTGATTTATCAACCAGCACTCCTATATTGTTTGGGAGACCATTCTTGAAAACTGTCAACTCAAAGATTGATTGTGGTAAGGATACCTTGTTTATGGAGGTAGGAGATGAAAAAATTGAATTCAATTTTCATGATGCAATGAAATATCCTTATAGCAATGTTTATTCTATCACATGCTATGACCAAATTGATAAGTGTGTGCAGCAAGTTCGTGATTTTGATTGTGAAGACAGATTAAGCATAACTTTGAGCTATGGCTATGATTTCACCAAGATAAAAGAGATGGAGAGGCACATATGTGTTCCCCAAAACATGCACGAATCAGTATTGGCCTTACAAGCTTTACAAACCGTTCCCCATGGTAATGTCTTTATTGATTTATTACTCTCACATAAAAAGCTTTTGCCATCTATTTTATAGGCCCCCGAGTTAGAATTAAAACCTTTGCCCGATAATTTGAAGCATGTATTCATTGGCGCCAACAATACACATCCCGTTATCATAGCAAAAGGTTTGACAAGTATACAAGAGGAAAAACTTGTGAAGTTGTTGTGTGATCATAAGACGGCCATTGAATGGACTTTAGCTGACATCAAGGGCATTAGTCCTTCAATGTGTATGCATCACATACTAATGGAGGACAATGCAAAATCAATAAGGGAAATGCAAAGGAGGTTGAACCCGCCTATGATGGAGGTAGTGAAAGCTAAAATTTTAAAACTATTAGATGCAGGAGTCATTTACCCCATCACAGACAGTAAATGGGTGGTGCCAATCCATCTGGTGCCTAAAAAGACCGAAATCACGTTGGTGAAAAACAAAAATGATGAGCTCATTCATACTCGCATCTCGAGTGGATGGAGAATGTGTGTTGATTACAGAAAGCTCAATCTTTCTACACGTAAAGATCATTTCCCATTACCATTCATGGATCAAATGCTTGAACGCCTAGTAGTTAAGTCTTTTTATTGCTTTCTTGATGGATATAGTGGATACAATCAGATTGTTATTAATCCCGAGGATCAAGAAAAAATTACATTTACATGTCTATTTGGTACATATGCATATAAGAAAATGCTTTTTGGTCTTTGTAATGCTCCTGCAACTTTTCAAAGATGCATGATGAGTATTTTTTCTGACTATGTTGAAAGAATAATCGAGGTTTTTATGGATGATTTCACGGTGTATGGTGATTCTTTTGATAAATGTCTAGAAAATTTATCTTTGATCCTAAAAAGGTGCATTGAAACAAACCTTGTCTTGAACTATGAAAAGTGTTATTTTATGGTAGAACAAGGAATAGTTCTTGGGCATGTTGTGTCTTCACGTGGATTACAAGTTGATAAAGCTAAGATAGATGTTATTTCATCATTGCCTTACCCCTCATGCATGAGGGAAGTTCTTTCTTTTCTAGGCCATGCAGGTTTCTATCGATGCTTTATCAAAGATTTCTCGAAGATTACAGCACCCTTGTGCAAACTATTAGCCAAAGAAGTGGATTTTATGTTTGATCAAGCCTGTAAAGATGCCCATGATGAGCTTAAGAGACGTGTCACATATGTCCCTATCATCCAACCACCAAATTGGGATGAACCTTTTTAGATAATGTGTGATGCGAGTGACTATGCGGTAGGAGCTGTGCTTGGGCAAAGAATTGGGAAGAATTTGCATGTTATCACCTATGCTTCTCGCATGTTGGATGGAGCACAATGCAATTACCATACAATTGAAAAGGAACTTTTTGCAGTGGTGTTTACTCTTGAAAAATTCAGGTCATATCTACTTGGTACAAAAGTCATTGTTTTTACTGACCATGCAGCTCTCAGGTATCTTTTGAAGAAGAAGGAGTCCAAACCAAGACTGATTAGGTGGATCTTGCTTTTACAAGAATTCGATCTTGAGATCAAAGACAAAAAAGGTGTCAAAAACCATGTGGCTAATCACTTGGGTCGACTGAGGACCGAGGATATTCCAACCGAAACAATAAGAGAAACATTTCCTGATGAACAGTTGTATGTGCTACATTCCTCTACAAGACCATGGTATGCTGATTTGGTGAACTATTTAGTCACCAAAGAATTCCCTCCAGGTTTGTCTACATCCCAAAAGGACAAGTTACGAGTTGATGCTAAATATTATTTTTGGGACACTCCTTACTTGTGGAAATTTTGTGTGGATCAAGTAGTAAGGAGATGTGTACCATAGGATGAATTTCATTTCATTATCACTTTTTGTCATTCTCACTCTTGTGGTGGACATTTTGGAGCAAAAAGAACAGCCCATAAAATACTTGAAAGTGGTTTGTATTGGCCTTCTATTTTTAAAGATGCATATCACTTCTGCAAATCATATGAAAAATGCCAAAGAACAGGTAATATCACTCATAAAAATCAAATGTCTTTAACAAATATTCTTGTAAGTGAAATTTTTTATGTTTGAGGCATTGACTTTATGGGTCCATTTCCTTCTTCTTTTGCAAATCTTTATATTCTTCTTGTTGTTGATTATGTGTCCAAATGGATTAAGGCGAAAGCCACACGAACTAACGATGCTAAGGTTGTTTTAGATTTTATCAGGACTCACATATTTGATAGGTTTGGCATCCCTAAAGCTATCATCTGTGATCATGGCTACGCAAATATCATATGACTCATCGAACTTCCACAGCATATCATCCGCAAACGAATGGCCAAGCTGAAATTTCCAATCGAGAAATCTAGTCCATTTTGGAGAAAACAGTGCAACCTAACTGACGAGATTGCAGTCTACGTCTTGGAGATGCACTTTGGGCTTATAGGACTGCTTATAAATCACCTATAGGAATGTCACCTTATAGAATGATTTATGGGAAAGCATGTCATCTACCGGTGGAGCTTGAACACAAAGTGTTTTGGGCCATTAAACAATGCAACATAGATTATGATGCTGCTGGGATTGTAAGAAAATTATAACTGCAAAAGTTGGAAGAAATTCAAAATGATACTTACGAGAATGCAAGGATTTACAAAGAAAAGACTAAGAATCTTCATGACCGAATGCTTACAAGAAAGGAATTTCATGTTGGAGACAAAGTCCTCCTTTATCATTCGCGTTTGAAACTTTTTCCTGAAAAATTGCACTCTTGTTGGATTGGACCCTTTGTTGTTTCTAATATTTTTCCTTATGGTGCAGTTGAAATTACAAGTTTAGAAACCAGTAAAGTACTCAAGGTCAGTGGACATCGTTTGAAACCTTTCTATGAAGGTTGGACGGTAGAACTCACCGCTTCTATAGAGTTAGTTGAACCAATCTATAAAGAATGAGCATGCCACATGTCAAGCCAATGACATAAAACAAAAGCGCTTACTGGGAGGCAACCCAGCACACACAAAAAAATCAGATTTGCTTTCTTTTTCCTTATCTCTTTTTTTGTATTTTAATTTATTTCCTGTCATTCTCTTATGTTCCTTTGCTTTTATTTCAACATTAAGGACAATGTTGTGTTTTAAGTGTGGGGGTATTGGGAGAATTTTTGTTTTCTTATTTTAGTTTTCTTTGTTGTTCTTAAAAAAAAATTATGTTTGATCTTTTTAACTCCCATTGGTTTTTGAGAATATGAGTATTGACACGACTAAAAGATTGAAGATTAGTCATTTAACAAGCAAACTATTAAAGAGTGAACAAGATAACAAATACAAAACATGTTAGTATCAAACATTAAAGTCCATATTGAGTTTACACTATACTTATTCTTACACCATTAGTGTAACCTTTTCACCTTGACCTAATAAACTTAGCTAGACATAATAAAAGAAAGAAAAATAGATAAACAAAATAAGAACATAAATAAGATAAGAAAGAAAGCAAAATAGATAAACAAAATAAGAACATAAAAGTTAACTAAGTAAAGGAAAGGAAATGAAAGGCATAAACTTGATATTAATGAAAGTAAAGCATAAACATTACAAAAAATACAAAGAGAGAAAGGAAGAGCATGATCTTGATCTGGACACCAAGATGCCTAAATGCATGGCAAATGCCTCCTTCTATAGGTCAAAATTGGGAACTATTGATTTGATGACTAATTGATAAGTGGGTGGCCAACTCTTGACTTGGTGACAATCCTTATCTTCTCTTGTCTGCCCAAAATGTCATTGATAACGTCAAAATTGGAGTCACTCAAAAACATGAAAGTTGTAGGAAATTATCTTAGCTATCTTGTGTAAAACATTCAGCTTATTTGGACTTCTAGAACTCCAGATATGGCCAAAATACTGAACAATGCTTAGGCTGGAGGACAGATTCGAACGTTTTTGTTGTTGCAACAAGTTGGACTTGAAAATGGCCTTTTTAGATCTTGGGCTCCATATGAAAGTTTTAGGCCTATGTCTTACCTTTCCATCCATATAAAGTGGACCTAAATCTAAGATCTATAGCTCTAGATATGATTGAATTACCGAATAGTGTTCCAGTTTGGATTGCACCGACATCTCTTTTCTAAGTTTAGTCATCTCTTTGTCCTTGCAATTTAAGTTCTTAAAGTCATCAATCAATCCTTTCATTTATGTGATAGGCCTGCATTTAAAATGAACATTTACCACAAATTAAAGGTATCTTACATTATTAGATATATTATTACAAAACATGCTTTAGTTAAGGAGTTATTGATACTTCAAGTGCAAAATGATGATATAAAACCTGATAAAAATGCA
>NW_011501328.1:8093-46882 GCF_000495115.2 Populus euphratica | reverse complement strand
ATATATTTTAAAATAAAATTTTACTTATTTAATTAGACCCACAAAATACTAAAGTTTTCTTAAATCTAAAAAAAAAAATCATTTATTACTTGTCTTTTTGGTAACTCGTAAAGCTCCCTTGTGTTCACACTTTATGATAACCGGCTACGCCACTACCCATCTCTCTATTGAGAGAAACCTGGCCCAAAGACAAATCGCACCTATAAATCTCTCTCGCATGGGCCTGACTATTAACTCAACAATGCTTATTCTCTAGAAACTGGTTGATACACAAAAAGATTGCATTATTATATTATAATATTGGTTCTTTTTTAAAATAATTTTTGTTTAACAATATATTAAAATAAATTTTTTATTATTTTTAAAAATTTATTTTTGAGTGAGCTTTTAATCTGAAAATACAAAAAATAAAAATAAAAATTATTTTAAAGTAAAAAAAAATAAAAATTATTTTTTTTCAAAAACAGAAAACCCGAGAGAAGATTTCGTTTCCAGTTCTGAACAAAATCTCTCGAAATCCATTTTTTCCTCACATCAAACTATCACTCCAGCAGCGCTGAGCGCTTTTTGTCGGGTAAAAAAACAGGAGGAAGAAGAAGAAAAGAGGGTCCCAAACAGCAGCATCAGTGAAAAAACAATATGACTATTAGCAGCTAAGAAAGCAGTGTAACACTTGTGCAAGAAGTCTTGTGGATCTAAGAACTAACACAAAAAGTTCTTTGTCTGAGATATTACAGTGTGATAAGCAGGTTAACTTCAGTTGGTCATTTTTTATACACGTTTTGGTGGAATGTAGGGCACACGCTCATCTTCACATAAATTCTGCAAGGAGGCCAGCATAAGGGTTAGTCCAGATGGAGCGGAATATAAAAATCAGATATAAACAAATCACTGGGTGCAGCAGACACCCACTAGCGCAGGTAACGATTTTACAGTGGTGCTACATTCCAGTCTTGATGTGCACATTGTGCAAGAAGAGCCATAGCATTCCAGCTAAAAAGAGGAAAAGAATTCAAAGATAGAAGTTTCTGTGGTAAATTCTCTTCTTCAGCTATAGAGTATTGGCGGCACTAAAGGTGAATCTTTGACCTATATCTCAGCTTAACTCACAAAAATCCTATGACCGATCCAATGGATATAGTGAAAAGTCTATTTTTTCGTTCATAATCCCAGATGGGGAATGAATGCATCATCAGCTTCTAACTTCAGGTAGCACGAGAAACAAAAATACTGCCAGATACAACTTTCAACTAAGAAAATGAGGAGGAAAGAATGAAAGTTCAGCTGCTCATTGTCTGGGAAAATACAATTAAACATGCACCAGATGGCATGACTAGTAAAATATAGGATTAAATGGTGCAAGCAGCATGCTTTCAAATTTGCACAAAGCTTAGCCATGATAGAGCATACACTAAACACTTTTACAAATTTCAACTTCCAAACATATATAAAACATGAACTCCCAAACATGTGTACAATGTGAGAGGTCTCAATGAAGTTTTGCACATTCCAGCAACTAAGAGTGGCGAGTGGTAATATTTCACACTGACATAAAACACTTTTTATATCTAACATAGCATCAACACAGAAATTTTCCACAAACAGCCAATGTGGGTGGATAAATTGAGCACGTCATTAGCATAAAAATGCAGCACGAAGTTTATAGTACTTTATCTTAACTGGAAACAGTTACTGCTGGTTAACTAAGATGCAAAAGTGGTGTATATTTATTAAGCTTAAACAAAGCATCTATAATGTGCTTGGTATGATGAATTATACCTGTAAGTCCTCTGGAAGTGCCTCTGAAACAGCAAGTGTATAACAACCAGGTACAAATCTTCCTGAAACAGGTTTAAAAGAATCAAGCAAAAAGAACCAATTTTCTAATAACATATTCAAATCTAGAACAGTAGATGGACAAAAATCTTTACAAAGAAAAAAAGAACCTACAGAATCTAAGAAGGAGAAATATATTGAGGTACTAAAGTATCAATGACAATTTTGCGTGTCAAACCATCCCTTGTAAAGAACAAGAATTGCGTGCATGGACATGCTTCTACATCTAGATACCTGATCAGTCTAATCCTAGTAATGGAATGACCCCAGAATGTCCATGGTGATGAGGGAAGATCAATTAGGAGATTATAGTTCTGGCTCAGAGGCATTATGCATTGCACGCAACGATTGTCTTCCTTTCACGGGCAAGCCACGATTTGACTGCCATCCCCACCCTAAAGGAAATCAATTGGACTATAGTAGTATCAACTGAACAATGTTCAGAATATCAAAATTCCCAAAATCCATCACTTTATGAATATGCAGAACCTGTGGCACCACTAAAGACACTTCAACTAATAGTTTATCTGTGCTGCACCTTGCCACAAGTGGTGTTTGATAAGGAGCTTTAACCATCCTAACAACTCTCAAACCACACCAACTGAATTTCCCTTCATTAAATAAAAAAAGCTTCACCCCACACTCAATATGTGTTGGAATCAACGTGTGAATACCATAGGAAAGGAGCATCATGAAAACTTACGCCTAAAGAAAAGATTTCTTGTGATAATTATTCAAATGAGTTAGTGAATCAGATAGTGACTGCAGAGAGAATAACCCTCGAATCTCCTTGCATGGTTTTAACTTAATACCATCTAAGCAACTAACTTTATAAAATCTACGCAAGTCTGGAAGAATACTACTTGGCCTCAATCCTATAACTATTCAGAATTATGTCCTTGGAAGGTTGGACACAACTCCGAAAATTCACATAAGCTAACACAACAAACAAGTAAAAAAAGAAAAGACAAGAAAAAACTGGGGATCGGAAAGTATCTGAAAGCAGAAACAAAAAGGAAGAAAGAGAGTCGGAGATTATTGTTTAACATACCAATTCTCAACCAGCGAGCAGCCCAGCTTCTACTCGGATCCATAACAGAAATTATCCTGCAATAACGTTAGAAAAAGTAAGGTATGAAATAGGATGAGAAGAGAAGAAATTAAAAAAATAGAGAAAAATAATTACTGGAAGAAGGAATTGTTGTTGAGATAATAGAAAAGGAAGAGGAAGGAGGATGATTAGCCTACCCGGTAAAGTTAGGAGTTGTGCAATCAACGACACGCTCATGATCTTCGTCCATCTTAAAAAAGGGACAATTCTCGCATCCCGACTCTCGGAACTGCACATTTTTATTATTAATATTTCACCGATAAATAATAAGTCCAAAACCCTAATGAGCAACAATCTGTACAAAGAATTAGAACAGCGAAAAACAAGAAGAGAACCTGGTCGTAAGTTTTGACAAGGCGGCAACGAAGACAAGCTCTGAGCTCATGTCCAAAGCTCGTCGGGATTTGGGCTGCTGCACTTCCCATTCTATTCTTCTGTGAGTTGTGACTAGAGAGGGGAGAAGGACGGAAAAAAGAAAAGAAATAAAAAAACAGTTGCGGGGATAAGAAGACGAAACATGTCGTCCATCTAAACGCAAAGGACACGTCGTCCATCTTCTAAAGCCTGCGTACCTATGCATTTACTGCTCTTTGATTCATTTTGGATCTGCAATTCAATTGGCCTGGATTTGGAAGCCCGCTTCAGCATTGACTGGTGCCAACCCACAAGCCACATGGGATCCGCTGATAATCAAAGCGTGCGAGTCCTTTGGTGGGGATGCAAAAGTAAGGGTTCTTTTGCAAGGAAATAAATATGACAGTGGATTTTTGCAAATAAAAAAATAAGGATGATTATGGATATTCACACATAGATTTTTATTTTATTAATAGTCATACTCTATCTATCAAGTTTTATCTGATTCAGATATTCATTATCTATTAAATAATATTAATCATTTGAAATGAATTAAAATTATAATATATATTTGAAGTATATATACAAATATGAAATCGCTGGATTATAAATAATATACAATCATACATTCCATGTCAATATTAGAGCATGTGTAAATTACATTAAGTTCTAAGAAATATAAATATTCTACGTGTATCTCAGGATGAATTTGGAATAAAAAATTACTACCTAGTCTTGAATAAAAAAAATCTTAAATATTAGATTAGTGCAAAAAAAAAAAACTACTCTCTGGTAAGGTTTTTTTAATTATTATTTTTTTTTTTTTATTTACGTGTGGTGTCCGGGCCAGCTTACGCTCACCACGACTAATCCCCACAGCCCACTGAACATCCTGCAAGCCCAGTGAGCAGGTAAGGCACCGCGGGGGTGACAGGCATGCATGGTAAGGTTCGAACCCAGGTGCAGAGGAAGGGGACAAACCCCTTCCACCGCTAAACCAGAACCTCACTTGCAGGTTTTTTTTTTTTAATTTTTATTATCATAGATTAGTGCTCAGGGGTGTTATTATAAATTTATAATTATACATTATAAATATTAGCAAATGGGTGGCTTTCAAACCGTTAAAACGACATATATGAAGCTATCCAGCTACCAAATGTTGCCTCCTGAGAGATCATAACACTTTATACATGATGATATGACGTGTTTTTTAAAATTCGCAGCAATTTGTTGCCAGTGATTTTATTTTATTTTTCTTTTATCTCTTCTACTCAAATCTTGCACCGGCCCTTACGAAATTTAAAGACAACCTCTTCAATATTTCTCCATTGATATTCAATCCCTATATTTTTTATTACTATTTTTTATTTTATAACAAGCTATAAAATTATAGATTCTTTTTAATTTCATCTCTTTGTTATTTTTTAAATCCTTTTATTTTTTTAAAAAAATCTATAAATAATATATCAAATTACAAATACTTTTTAATTTTATCCCCTATATTTTTTTTAATTTTTCTAATATAATCCTTATTATTTTAGTTGTTGCTTATGTTGATTGAGATCGTTGTTGTTTTCAAAATTCATCATTTTTAGGTTGTCTTCACTATTTTTTTTTGTTTTTATCTTTATTTGTTGTCTTTTTTTTTCATTTTTTTCTTTACACCTTTTTTCTTAAAAAAATAATTATACAGATATTAAAGATTTAGTATTTTATCATAGTAGTTATATTATTGTCCTATTTTTCTAAAACATTTAAAACTAATTTGAGATTTTACATGTTTTTATGTTTTTATTGATACATATAATATTCAATATTCGTATGTTTTATTAAATTTAAATACTAACTTTTTGTTCATAGCTATATTCTTGATGCTATGTCAAAAAAAATGTTAATAATACCTACATATTAATTATTTTACATTAAAAAATTACTTTCCCTTCCACTAGTGGCTTGAAATGACACACTGACATTTTTTTTCATTTAATAGCAGTGATAATTCTTGATTTATTGAATTATATGTATATATATATATATAATTTTTAATTCATAATAAAAAATTATTATAAAAAACATTTAAAAAGTTTACATATTTATTTTATTTTTTTACAAAATAAAATTATCTTATTTGGAACCGATTCAAGTAATTAGTCTATACTGTAATACAATAAGAAACATGGCTACAAAGATGGACAGGGGGGAGGGAGGGGGTGTCATCCATCCATTCATATTTGGTGCATTCAAGGTATCTCAACAGGATGTGCCGGATGGAAAGCCGCAGGTAAAAATTCATGGGGAAAAGCTATATTGACGAGCGTGCTATGCCGTGAATTATTAATTTTTTACATAAAAAAAAATATGGAGAAAAGCAAATATTTAAGACCTTTAGACTATAATATCTATAATATCTGATTTAAGAGTTTAGATTTGGGTATGACTTTAGACATGATTACAATGTTATTTTCAAGAGTTTTATATCAATCCAACTATCAAACCCTAGAATCTTATTCTGGGCTTCGCGAGGTTGCAAAATTGAAGCGACTTTAATTTAGTGTTTTTTTCTAGTCCCAGATTGCTTAGGCATAAAAGTAGATATTATATCTAAGTTAATAACAACAATAATAATAATTGATTTTCTATTTTAAATTATTTTTTTTTTGTGATGTTTTTTTTTTGAAGTTTAATAATATTAATAATAATATTAAACTTATCTAATCCAAGTTTTTATAGTTTCTAATCTTTTCAAATAAATTGATGGTTTTTCTTTGACATTAATAATATATATTTTTTAAAATTTATCAATGATAATGACAATAACAATAACATTGATAATAATAATAATAAAAAATTATATGTACAAGTTCTTATAGTTTTTAACCTCTTTGAATTAAATTTATATTTTTTTAATATTAACAATATTTTATTTCTAATTTATTAATGATCTAATAATAATAATAATTTTTAAGTTTATTCTTTAAATCAAATCATATCTCAAATAGATGTGTTAAATGCAAAGCCACAGGTAAAAATTAACATGAAAAACCTATATCAACGAGTTAAAATAGCATTTTATAGTTAAGTTGTATGTGTCATGCTGTGAATTATTATTTTTTTACATGAGAATATAAAAAAAAAACAATAATTTAAAAACCTTTGATATGACTATAATGTTTGACCTAAGAGCCTAGATTTAGATTTAGCTGCAGCGCTGTATCTAAGAGTTTTGGATCAGTTTACAAGGCCAACTCTAAGAGTTGTGGATTAGCTGTACCATTTGATCGCAAGATCTTGTATTAGGCCTGATTGTAAGATCAAAATAACTTGAATTTAGCATTCCTTTTTAATGTTAAGCTGCTTATGTGTGAAACGGGACAATAAAATTAATAACAAAAAAAATAACAATAATAATAATATCAAAATTAATAACGAAAATAACAACAACAATAATAATCTTTTTTTTTTGCGATACTAATAATATTTGTTTTTTGAAATTTAATCATATTAATGAATATAATAATATTAAACTTGTTTGACTCAATTTTTATAGTTTTCAATCCCTTCAAATAAAATTAATGGTTTTTCTTTGACAATAACACACACACACACATTAAATTTATTAATGATAATGACAACAATAAACTTGTCTGACTTGAGTTTTTATAGTTTTTAATATTTTCAAAATAAATTTATGGTTTTTCTTCGATACCAATAATATTTTATTTCAAATTTATTAATGATCTTAATAAAAATAAAAATAATTTTTTTTAATTTTACCCTTTAAAACAAATCTATAGTTATTTTCAATATTAATAATATTTTTTTTCAAATCTATTAATTGTTGTATTAATTATAATAATAATATTTAACTTATTTGACTCGAATTTAAGTGGATACGACTGCAACACTATCCTTGAGAGTCTTGAATCCAGTTACAACGATACGTGTAAGAGCACTGGACTTCTTTTAAATGCTGGACCCACAAAACTCTGAGTCTGGCTATAACAATAAACCCAGGATCCTTAAATCTAGACGCTGAATCCAAGAACTGTGGATCTGAACATTGAATCCTAGAATCTTGAATCCTGACATCGAATCCAAAAGCTTTGACCTTGATTGAGTTGCAAGACCTATGTAACTTAGACTTGATGTCCCTGCTAGGGCCAAGTAACTTGAATCAGGCATCCCCTTTTCAATCCCAAGTTCTAGAAGGGGATAATTGACTTAAGTTAATAGCGGAAACAACAACAACAACAATATATTTTACTTTTCAAATCAAATTTATGTTTTTTTTTTTATGATGAAATATTTTTTTTATATTTCATACTATTAACATATATAATAATATTTATAATATTAATAATAACATTGAACCTATCTGGTTCAAGTTTTTATAATTTTTAATCTCTCTAAATAATTTTTATGCTTTTTCTTTGTTAGTAATATTTTTTTTAAAATTTATTAGTGAGAATGACAACATCATCAACAACAATAATAATATAAAATTCATCCGACCCAAATTCTTATGGTTTTTAATTTATTCAAATTAAATCTACAGTTTTTTTTTAATATTAATAATATATATTTTTAAAATTTATTAATTATTATATTAATAATATTAATTATAATAAAAATAATAATATTTACAACACCAATAAAAATATTTTCAATATTAATATTATCAATACCCATCTGTGCTGGGCTTGCTGGGAGCCAGAACCAACTAATCTCAAACGCTAAATTCTTAATCTAAAATAATTAAAATCTAAAATAAACAATTCAGCCTCACTTGAATCCAATAAAATTTAAAATAAACAATTCCAACCACTTATACCAACCCAACACAAGACAACTGCACCTGTACAGAATGAAGAAAAACACCAATGAAACCATTGCCACCCAGTGGAAAATCAATTAAAACCAGGAGCTATCATGCAACCAGGTAGATCATAGTAAGCCTTAAATCTAACTACCAACCCCACAATGAATAAATCAGGATTATAATATGCCACTAAAAACTTATTTGATAATAAACAATTCAACAACCCACAACATCTCATGCATCCACGGCATTAGCCTAGCGGTGGCAGGAGTATTTGCTCCTTCCACTGCCACAGGTTCGATCCTTGAAGTTGCATGCTTGTCAGCCCCGCGCTGCCTTACCTGCTTGCTGGGTTTGTAAGGTATTTAGTGGGCCATGGGGATTAGTCGTGGTGCGCGCAAGCTGGCCCGGACACCCCACGTAAATAAAAAAAAAAAAAAAAACATAACAAAAAAAAATTACTCATAACTTATTGTGAGAAACAAACAATTTCTCTTTGATAAACATTATTTCTGATAAACATTCCTTAAATTCTTAATAAAAACATTCATAATTCATTCAGTAAAATATTGATTTTTTTTTCTTGTTATAATATGCTATAGAATTATATTAAAAGTTTGTTTAATATATTTTATGAATAGAAAATTGATAGAAATTGTATTAATTAATTGTAATCAATAAATAATTTTATTAATATAAAATATAATTAACTCTCTAAAATACACATAAAAAAAACTATATTTACTCTATTAAAAAAATCATAATACCACGTGGTTCTCGCATCTACCCTCGCAGATGCCCTTACCCATTACGCTTTAGTCTATCCTGTCACTGGCGACAGACAGACTAGTAGTAGACTATTGATCACCTGCTTGGCTTGCTACTCTCTCTTTCGACCGTACCCACGTTCCCTGCCAAGAGCAGTAAAGCAGCTCATATATATAATACCAGTGAAGATGATGGAGAACTGTGCTAATGGTAGTAGTAATTGTTTAATAGCAGTGTGTCTCCTGTTTCTCATCTCCTCTTCTTCATCATCATCCATCAGGGGTAGCCCCGGCGTAACCAGTGTTGATTCGGTTTCAAGAGTAGAAAAAAACAGACTTCCGTCAAACTGGGATAGTAGTAGAAGAAATCTGCTTGCAAATGGTCTTGCCGCCACTCCTCCCATGGGGTACGCATCTGCTTCCTACTACTTCACTCCCCTATTATACCTGTTTACTTGTGTCCTGATCAACCTGTCTCTCTTGCTTCTCTCTCTCTCTTTTTTTTTTTGTAATCTTTCAGTAATTGATTGGGCTTCTGAGGTTGACAGCGCATTTGAAAAGTATCAGGATATATACATAGATATCTATTAATGTATAATTGAATTGATTTCCCCCAATCTATTAGTCTTCGAGTATTTCGGCACTTACTTCATCCTTCAAATCGTTGGCTGAACACTAGTCTCATCATCATGTATCACTTTCACTCCATCAAACAACTACTCGTACCATGATCAGGCCCCTACCCAAAGAAAGAAAAAAAAAATACTACTGCCTAATAATTGGTAACCGATTTGGATTTTCTTGTCAAAGCACTTTTTTTTTTGTTTTTTACAAGTTTCTTTTTGTCGCTGAATTATAGTTATAGGCCTCTCTGTGCGTGCTTGATAATGCTGTTCGAGTTGCAATTAAATCGAAGAATATGAAATCAATGCTTTTCGCATTTCTAAGAGCACTTGGCCACCATACCAAGTTGCCAATTCTACTAATTGATAATTAGCTATGCTGATATGGTAGTAGTTATTGGTTACCATATAGTTGGTATTTTAATTTTAATTTGGTGTCCTTGGTGATTTTCCACACTCATTTATTGGTTCTCGTCTTGATGTAGATGGAATAGTTGGAATCACTTCAATTGCAAAATTGATGAGAAAATTATCAAAGCTACTGGTGAGGGTGACTTCTTTTGTTCTTCATCTAAATCTAACTGTGCAATATGTTTTTACTTGGTCCACAAAAGTGATTTTGTCCAAATTATCATAAGCTTATACTACTTTATAATGCACCGTGCAATACCTAAAGTCTCCGGAGTCGCTTCCGTGATAACCATATATATACTATCTTGCTTATTTTGTTGACGTTGCAGCTGATTTCCTGGTTTCCACCGGCCTGTCTAAACTTGGCTACACATATGTTAACATTGGTACGTGTGTGTTTCAATTACCTTCTTTCTTTCCGTGATCTTTGTCTTTCATGCCTTGCTTGATGTAATAAACCAACTAACGAGATGATGCATTTATGTTAGACGATTGTTGGGCTGAAATGGCTCGTGATGGCAAGGTATATAAGCATTTGTTTCATCTCTTCTTTTATTTTCATTTTTCTTCAATATAAAAGCTTTTTGCTTGTGAAATATTATAATTAAAAGCATTTATTTTCAACTTGTTCAAGAGTTGTACTGGCTCTAAAGTGTACTGAGTTTTGAGTTTCAGGGTAATCTAGTGCCTAAGAAATCAACATTTCCTTCTGGTATTAAAGCCCTGGCAGACTATGTTCACAGCAAAGGTCTTAAATTAGGAATTTACTCAGATGCAGGGTAATGCCTTTCTACCCTGTCCGCTCTAAACAAAAATATATGACATACTCAGAAATAGTATCTTGGTAGATGAATTAGTCCACCACATATCTTGCAGGTATTTTACTTGCAGCAAAACCATGCCCGGCTCACTTGGTTATGAGGAACAAGATGCCCAGAGTTTTGCTTCATGGGTAAAAAACTAGAGAACCCTTTTCTTTTCTTTATGTTTAGGAAATCCAACTAAATCTTACACATCTGAAAGACGATCCTATTTGAATCAATTCACTTTGTTTGCAGGGTATTGACTATTTGAAATACGATAACTGTAACAATGATGGTACAAAGCCAACTGTTAGGTGATCCGATCATGTCTTTAGTTACATTACATGGTTAATTGCATTGTGCTTCTGCTGTTTGCTGTTAAATTAACACTTCAGGCTTCCACGTGACAAAAATCTTAATTTCATCTTTGCAGGTACCCTGTAATGACCCGCGCTTTGATGAAAACTGGCCACCCTATATTTTTCTCACTTTGTGAATGGTAACCTGATATATCATGAATATGGATTTCATAGCTCATTGTGCAATTTTCACATTTGTCTTGGTTTGACGTCTTTTTTTCCTTGTTTGTCAGGGGAGACATGCATCCTGCAACGTGGGGTGCTAAGGTAGGAAATAGCTGGAGGACAACTAATGATATTTCTGATACATGGGACAGGTAAATCGTACTTGAATTAAGTTTGTCTTTGGTTTGTAAGGTCCTGGTGTATAAATACTAGACAAAAACTCTTTGCTCATTGGCAGTATGGTTTCGAGAGCAGACATGAATGAGGTCTATGCAGAGCTTGCAAGGCCTGGTGGTTGGAATGGTTTGTATTTTCTGCTAGTGAGGAAATGTTTTACAAGCTGAGACATGTTTTAGCAAATTTTGCTTATCTTTGTTTGAGGTCTGTTTTCTCTTTTTTAACACAGATCCTGACATGCTTGAGGTGGGGAATGGAGGGATGACAAAAGATGAGTACACAGTGCACTTCAGTATTTGGGCCATTTCAAAGGTATTCTAGGCAACGTCTTCCTTTCAATGTCCTGCTTTACGTGAGCCAATATTCTGGGAGAACTGTTTCAGTGAATTTTAGTTGTATACAGGCTCCCCTTCTTCTTGGTTGTGATGTGAGGAACATGACGAAAGAGACAATGGATATCATTGCCAATAAGGAGGTTATTGCTGTTAATCAAGGTAATCATATTGTCCTCTGCATTTACATGTTCATCTTACACGTCCATGCCTGCATGAATTAAATCCTTGGTTCACTAAATGGCGGTTCCTCTTGACCATTTATGATAAAGATCCGCTTGGGGTACAAGCTAAGAAGGTTAGGATGGAAGGTGATCTTGAGGTAAACTTATTGGTCCATATTAGTTATACCATGTTTTACTTAGTGTAGAAACGTTGAGCATAATCTTAGTTACTCCATTTTTTTTTTGTCTCATCAGATCTGGGCAGGGCCTCTCGCGGGCTATAGGGTAGCTGTTCTACTAGTTAACCGAGGCCCCTGGCGTAATTCTATTTCCGCCCAGTGGGATGACATTGGAATTCCTCTCAACAGTATCGTCAAAGCAAGAGATCTCTGGGAGGTATTTAGATAGTAATTTTAACTGTATGTTTCGTCATGTTAATGCCTTGGTTCTGTTGGGTACTAGTGTTTTGTGTTGGGTTAATGGAACTCGTTGAACATTCTGTCTTTCAGGATCTCTAATATTTGGGTATCTCTTATGCAGCACAAGACCTTGAAAACTCATTTTGTAGGGAATCTGACAGCCACCGTGGCTTCTCATGCATGCAAGATGTACATCTTGAAGCCCATTTCATAGAGTGCAGCCTAGCAGCATCTTTGGCACTGGAATTTCTATGGTGCAATCGGTTTAATTCTATTTTTTGGGTGCACAACAGGGGACTAACCCTCATTTCCAAAAACTATGTTCGCTTCTCCTAATCAAAGAGACATCTTTGGTTTTTCAATGAAATAATAATTTTTTGTCAATTATAAGTTATATTGCATTGAGGATCTCTAGATTATTAATTTTGTTCACCCCTTGATACGGACTCCTATCTGAGAAGCTCATAGCCATGAGAGTACTTTGCTGCTGGCCTTCGCTAAGGGCAGAACATCTTTCCCATGTCATTTTGAAAAGAATAGAAAGCTTAGGCCTGTAACTATGCAGGAATTGAGGATATCGATACGTTTCTCAATCATTGTGCAGCAGCAGGCCTCGAAGGATTAATCAAAGCCAAGTTTCCAAAAAGATCCCTTCTACTGTAGTTTTGTTTCTCAAAAAATGTGGAAATATGCACAACTGTTGGGAAATTCCATCCTAGACATATCAGAGCGCTTGAAGTTAACATTTTTTTTATGTGGGATGTTTGGGCCAGCTTATGTATATTATGATTAATTTTCATGGTCTATTAAATATCTTGTATCATGAAAATAACAGATCATGCATAGTTAACATTTTTTATTTGAACGAATAAGTATATTAATTTCAAAACATCATTCTTAAATCCAAGGATTCTCTTGACAATGGCTGGTGGAAGAGTGCCCGCTCCTATTTCTAATGGGCTAATAATAATTGGGTCCAATACAAAACTAGGCTGGGTCCATTATAATGGAAGGAAATAAAATAACATTACCGATGAAGATAAAGAATGCTTTGTTTCTATTATAGAGGAGTGGAACGGCGGTGGAGTCCGAGGAAGAGAGATAAATGCCCGTGTCTTTGTTGCAGATGCCGGGTATGGGTTTGGGATTGGGTTTGAGGTGGGGATGGGGATGGGGATCGCGCCCACATAACAATAACAACAATTGCGATACAACTACCGCTATAAAGAAGAAGAATTTACTGGTTGTCGCTTCTTCGGATGATGGAATTGGAGAAAAGAAGACAAAAAGAGATGATAACGGCGGTTCTTTGGTGTTCTCCGGAACCACAGCGAGAGGACGAAGATTGCTCAAAGTTCGTGAAGATAAAAGGAAACGCGAATACGATCGCCTTCACAACTATCCTGCATGGGCCAAGTAATTAAGTCTCCCCCCCCCCCCCTCTCAATTAAATTATTATATTACTGATCCATCGCTGGCTACAACATTGCAGAGTTCTTGAAGATGCTTGCAAAAGTGACGAGGAACTCCGTGCCCTTCTTGGTGACAGCATAGGCAACCCGGACCTGATGAGGCAAAGAGTGGAAGACAGAGTGAGGAAGAAAGGCCGCAATAACTTCCACAAGTCTAAAACGGGTTCTGTAGTTTCCTTCAAAGTCAGCTTCCGAGACTTCAACCCTATTGATTCCTACATTTGGTTTGAGTTTTACGGCTCTCCTTCTGATCAGGATGTTGATATTATTGGCACTGTCAGTACTTATTGCTAACCTTCTAATTCTAATCTATAATTTATTTACGTTTAATGAAATATGATCAATTTACATGCGTCCTGGCAGGTCATTCAATCTTGGTATCTAATGGGACGTTTGGGTGCTTTCAATTCTTCCAATTTGCAGGTATGCTATTTGCTGCTTAACGATTAATACATCTTCCGTGGATCTATTTTTGTTTCATCTCATCTCATCTCATGCGTGTCCTTGTTATCAAACTTTGTGTTTCTCTTATAGTAATATAACCTTGTCCTTCCTGTTATCTTGTCTTGGCATCTACTTGTTGCTTTTACATGTTTTTAACTCTGCTTGAACTGCAATATTCTTAAGTTATGTCATTTTATTCACGCTTAATGAGCATATTGCAAGATTTTTCACCTATCGATTATTGATTTATGGTCGCAGAAGTGATACTGTGATTGGATTAACTGTTGTTTTGAGATGCAATTTCTACTTCCCTACTCCCACTTTATCAGATGGATGCAATTAGATAAATGGATAGATTTCTTCTCTGGTTTCTTTCTCAGCCTTAAATGAAATTCAAATATGTTACTATCCACATTGTTGGCAGTTGGCAAATTCATCAATGGAGTATGATCCACTCTATGATGCAGATAAGGGCTTCAAAGTGATGCCATCATCATTTCATGATATCAGTGATGTTGAGTTTCAGGATAACTGGGGCCGTGTTTGGTACGACTTCTTTGCCTTTTCTGACAGCGATCATACCATATTCCTTACATAACTGTTACATGTAGAAGATATCTGAAATTTCAAATGCGTTGTAACAGGGTAGATCTTGGTACGTCAGATTTTTTTGCCATCGACGTGCTCCTCAACTGCTTAACTGTATTGAGTTCAGAGTAAGACCGAACATGATGTCTAGTTTACTCGAAATCACCTTGTTCACCAATTCAAACTTCTAACTGGCTTGCTTCCTTTTGTCTTTCCTTTATGGCAGATATTTAGGTATTCAACAAGTAGTTTTCGGGGGTCGCCGAATAGGTGATTGGGAAGAAGGGATGACAAACCCAGAATATGGATACAAGTACTTCAAAGTCTAAAAGCAAACCTTGTTCAAGTCTTTCCCTTGCACACGCAGTTTTCTTTCGCTTACCAGAAAGTCATCATCTAGCATGGCATGAGAGATCATAAGATGAATATAAAGTATGATGGTGGAATTCAAGTTCAAGTTGCAGTTGAAAGATCTCTTAGAAACTGTGAATGAATCTTCTTTTTCTAGATAGTGATCTCAGCTTGTCGGTGTTGTCACCATTTCCATGCTCCAAGACCACATCACCTTTAGAAGATCTTTCCAGTTTCCATGGGGAACTGGTAAGGGAACCTTTAATAGCCCGAAAAATGTGACGGGATGGATCTCTTTGACATTTAGTTTCAGTTGGTGCTGCGCATAGAGAGACATGAAAGCACATGTTTCAAATTGAATTGTGAATTATGACTCGTTGTTTTTAAAAATAGTTTAAATGAGAAGAATGACTAACTTCCATCCTACAAGGTAGAAAATTATATGATTAAGCATGCTAACTATTCAAGTAACTTTGCGTTATGGGTATCTGGGACTTGCTTCCTATTTAGATATGTTAGCGTTGTGGTTTTTTTTTAAATTATTATTGTGATAAAATATTGTTCCTGTAAGTTCCTTACAACCCGACATGTACATATTTTCTCATTTGACCTTCTAAAATTTGGCATAAATGAAAACAGACCTGAGAAAGTGAATTTACTGTGTGGTTTGAAAGCATTTGTCAGAGAGGAGCGTTTTGCCCTTTTTTATCCTCGCTTTTAGCCAATTTGCTATAAGGCAAAATCTAAAATAGCTTAGGAATATGTTGGATAATTAGTTAATTAATTAGTTTTAATAGTTTCATTTATATTTTTTTAATTAAGATGTTTAATAGGTATGTGGTAAGTTAAGGTAGCTTGTGACTAGTATTTTTATAAGGTTTTTTTTTTTTTTTAACGAAGATAGAGATTCTTTAGTATTTAAATAAGTATTTTTTTAAGAAAAAAATATAAAAATATTTAGAGAGAGTTGTTCTAAATATATATATATATATATATATATATGTGTGTGTGTGTGTGTGTGTGTGTGTACATAGTAGAGAATGAAAATTATGAACCTTTGATTTTAAGGTTTCATAATATATTTATAACTTACGAGTTTTGTTTTTTTTGTGAAAAGCAAGGCTTGAAATGTAATTTTATCCTAATAATATTTAATGAGGTATAAATATCATTTACATCCATATTAATATTTGATAGAAATATGATGGATCCCTAAAGAAATTTTATACACCTAAAATATATAAGGAGACTAGGGTCAAAGATGTTAGATATAATTGAGCTCATAAAAACTGAGCTTTTGTCCTAGGCTAGATTCAAGAGAGAAAGATCATTCTTTTTGTCGCATGTGTGCAGCGTCATGACAATCGTTTATCTTCCAGGAAAATATAAATCAATTGAAAGTCAAATTGCAGAAATTATAGACCAAGGATCAAGTTGGAAAAGACAACCAACAATTGAACTTGGCAGGGAAATAATTGAATTAATTTTTAAAATCAAAATTATAATTGAGGACTTGATTGAACAAATTATAAATTAAAGACTGATTTAGACTATGACACGTTTGACGCCATTTTCATTTAAATGAAATAGTGCGTTTTGCCCAAGATAACGTCATTTCATCCACTGTTCATTTAAAAAAAAAAGGCCCAAAACAATGCCATTTTGAACGGCATTGTAGACCTTTTTTTCCCCTAAACGTGTAAAGAAACAGGGAAAGTGAGCAATGTTTTGGGTTCAGGTTTTTTTATGTTGGTAATTTGGGATGGAGTGTGACAGTTTTGGGATGAGTTTTTCCTACCCTTGTAAACATCTTTAGCATGGTTGATCTCTTTTCTTTTGAAGTATTTTTTCTCAATGGGTTCAGAAATTCCATTACTTTTAACGCCTTGCACTATGTGTTCACACACTATTACAATGTCAGTGAATTGCTAGGCCGAATTACCCATCACATGTTCGTAATATGGTACTTGAGACCATCTCTTTGTCCAGAAGTTGAGGATGTACTTGAGCAACTAATCCCCGCCATGTTTGAGTGTATTCCCTTATGCTTTCCTTTTGAACCTCCTTAACTAATATTTAATTATTTTTTGAGCATTCTGACATTCTCTTTTCACTGTTATATTTTTTTAATAATATTTTTTATTTTTTTATATTTTTTAAAGAGAGAAAAAATATAAATTGGAGAATAACTCAAAAATAGATTATGATACTTTTAGGCGTGCCCCGGGTAGAATTATCATCCTCTTGGGCATGCCAACAAAGAATGATCATCCTCTTGAGAGTGCCAAGAGATTGTTACCTTGTATTTTTTGAACTGTCAAGTTCAAGTGTTTTGGGTTTGATATATTTGCCAGACTCATATTACCTTAGACTTAGTAGATTACTAAGTTCAAGTACCTTGGGTCTAGCATGTTCGCGGGACCCACATTACTTTATTCTCTTAGGCGTGCCATGCGATGATGGTCATTTTCTTAAGTGTACCAAGAGAGGATGTAGTTATTTTTTTAGCATGCTAAATCAAGATGGTCATTCTTTTGGGCGTGCTAATCAAAGATGATTAGTACCTTCGACTTGGCTAATTATCAAGTCTAAGTACCTCGAACTTGTTGGATTATTAAGTCCAAGAATCCTAGATTTGACATGTTTATTGAATCCATGTTACCTTGAACTTGACTGATGGTTAAATTCAAGTATTTTGGATCTTAAATGTTTTTTATATCGATGTTATTTTGGACTTGGTTAACTATAAAGTTCAAGTGTAATGGACATGGTTGATTGCCAAGTCCAAATGCCTTGGATCTGACAACCAAACTCATGTTATCTTAGACTTGGTTAAATACCAAGTCTAAACATTTTAAGTTTGATATTTCATCATATCCATATTACCTTATTTCTTTGGGTATGCCAATGAAGGATTGCCATTATTCTAGGCATGCCCAAGGGAGGATGCACATTTCCTTAGGCATGCCTAGGGCTTGGCACGCTGCCAAGTCCAATTGTGTTTGGGTTTGGCTAACGTCAAACCCAATATTTCTAAGGCTTGACGCACTGTCAAACCTAGCCACTTTTAGGTCTGGTTAGAGTTAGCGTCTTCTTTGGGTACGCCCAAAGAAATTATCACGTTCTCTTTTGAGCATGCCAAAAGAGATGACCATCCTCTTTTGGGTCCTGTCTAGGAGAAGAGTTCAGTCTTCATGGGCTCGGTCATATCCAACATCTTAGATCCTAATCTCCCTACAGTTTTTAGATGTATAAAATTTCTTTAGAGATCTTTTGCAGGTATTAGTTATAAGCTATCTTAGTCCACTAAGCACTAGATATATACTATCAAACATCTTGGCCAAGATTAAATTAATGAGACTACTAAGATAAATTAATTAACTGATTATCCAACCCAAAAATCCTATTCTCAAATTACTTGAAATTTTTTGGGATTTCATCACAAATAAAGGATTCTTATTCTAGTAGTTAATTTTATACGAGGTGCAAGGTGGGTTTTACTTCTGCTAACAAAATAAAAGGTTATATGATATAAGATGGACTGAGGTGTGAGTTAAGAATTAATATGTGTGTATATATATCGATTTAAAGCACAAATAAGTCGTAGTCAAGTGCCTTAAGTCGTTGTGGACCTTGCCATTTATTTAACCCTTGATGCATAATTTAATGTGTTTATGAAGCAAGTTGTAATTATAGAAGACCTGAGGATCTTGTGGAAGTGCCTAGCTGATACTTTAAGAATATGTTTTTATAATTGAATTTATGTTTTAAAATGTTTTTTTTTACATTACAAAATATCAAATAATTTATAATCAAAATCAATAACATGGTCAAATAGTATGAAGTGTGTGTTAAATAATAACGTGCGAGTTGCTTTATAAAAGTTTTTTTGAATTGAAAATTTATAAAAAATAATATTTTATTTATTTATTTTTTTGCACAACACATCAAAATCAGATAAATATATCATTTAAATAAAAAAAATCACCTTTTATATTCACATGTTTACAAAAATATATATATTTTTAAGAAAAATAAATAAAAATTTATTATGATGATTGAAGCAATTTTTAATAAAAAGATCATGAATGTATTATTTTCCTGCACTTGTATCAAGATATATAAGAACAAAGAATTTGGAAGAATTATATAAATATTCACAATAATAAATAATAAAATATATATTATATTCTTACCGGATATTAATTAGCAACTTTTAAAAAAAATAGTCAAGCATGAAGTCCATTCTAATTTTCTTAATAAATAAAATAATGAGCCGTTAGTTTGGACAAGCAACATGTCATTTCTCGTGCAAGTTTTGGTTACCTTTAATAACTATAAAATCAAGATTTGAGTTTTTAAACATTCAAACCCAATTCTAAACTTATTTTTTATAGTAAAAAAACTTTTTGTTTTTAATTCCATAAATCTAAACTCTCATATTTTTTTGATTTGAAAACATGAAAAATCAAATCAAATTAAACGAGCTCTATATTCTCCAAGCTACTTGTTTTTATGACATATTTAAAGAATAAAAATATCTTTATTGAACTTCTCTTCAAAACAAATCTATTGACAGCAAACTTAATTTGTTTTTGTAATTAAAATGTGGCTGAAGAGATCATTCTCTTTTGCCTATCTTTTTTGATAATTGCTCTGGCGATGAAAATAAAGTTTGGAAATTGAAATAAATAGACCTAAAACTACAATTAGCAAATAAAAAAACTGAAAACATTAGAGGCAAAACTGCAAAACACGTTGTTCTAGTATTCTTTGTAATTATAATATCATCATAATTGTAATGTACAGGGGCCTATTGACTTTTAAGAGAAAAATGAAAAAAAGTGGGAAAGATACGAGAAGGTTAAGTGGAGGCGGGGCATGCTTTGGGCCTTTTGATTTTGATTTGAATTCAGGCAAGGAGGGAGACCTGAATGGTAAAGTTGGAGATGGACCCTGGTCCACCACCGGTTGAGCTCAGTGAGGCATTGTAGCCAGGTGGGTCTACTTGTTTATTTTTTTGGGTCCCAGCTCCTTTGAGACGACGGGTACTTTTCACACACCTTTTTTTTTTCCTCTCCCTGTTGTTTGATATTTCGTCATATAGTCTATTTCCCACCCTTTGAGATTAATTTGAATTAGCACGCTTAGAAAGTAATTCACTCCACTTCCAGTCTTCGTATTTGTTAAAAAACTATCAGCGTATTTATTTATTTATTTATTTATTATTATCTTGCACAGAGAGAGCGAGAGAGGGACACATCTCTCCTGTGAATGTGAAAGCGCCTCTTCTCCTTTCTCTATTTCTTGCCTCTGGTTGCTACTCTAGGCTGAGTCCCACCCCCTCCTGTTACATTCCATCTCTGTGCGTGGCTTGTGTTTATCATTTTCTTCCCCGGTAACTGCTAAACCTGCAGCATCAGCATTACCATTTCTCGCATAAATAAACACTATTCCTTAATTAGTCTCTTTCTTAATTAATTTCATTTCATTATCGGTGTTAGTCTTCTACTTAACTACCCCTACTACTAGTGTGCGGTGGACATTCTGCAACTTTCTCCTCCGCCATAACTCAGTGCTCTGTTGATTAGTAAGTGATTTTTAATTTTTAATTTTAAGTGCGGAGAAAGAAGCATAGACAAAGACAGGCAGACCAAAAAACAAAAAGGAGGCGAGGCGAGGCGAGGCGGTAGCTTTCAACTACTCCAACACAATGTATGTGCTTTCCTCTCTGTCGATCCGACCACTGCTTTGATTTTTTAGCTAACATACGTGTGACATATGCTCGCAATTTTTTATTATTTTATTTATTGTTTGTATTTTCCTAAACGAGATCTGTTTTTTCTTTCTTTCTTTTTTTCCCTTTTCTGTTAGGTTGAAGACGACGATGATGATTTAAACAACTTGCTGTACGTGTAAAGAGAAACAAGTGCTGCGGCATTTGCTCGATTATTAGGGTTTTCTATTCACCCTTCCATTTTTCTCTTCTTAATTCTCAATGCAATGACTACTAAACGCGCCTACAAGCTCCGTATCCTCCTCAATTTTGCTTTGTTTTTGTCTTTGTTTTTACTGCTTCATCTGCTCATTACAATGCTCACGCTACTCTTTTTGTTCTTTTGCTTAATCTGCATTTTGCCTTATTCATTTCAGATCTGTCTTTTAATAAATAAATAAATAAATAAACAAACTCCGTTGAATAAACTGTTGCTTAACTGATAATAGTAGTGATTGCTGCTGCTGTTGTTGGCCTTGACCACAATTTCTTTTAAAATTGCTTGAAAAGAGGAATTTGTGGCTCATTCTTCGAGTGTCAATTGCCTCAAGATTGGCAGGAAATCATCCAGGGTTCTTGTGACTGGAGGAGAAGATCACAAGGTTAATCTCTGGGCTATTGGTAAGCCCAATGCTATACTGGTCAGTTCTCGATTCTGTTCGTGATTTTTTTTTGGTGCCGTTTTCTTTCTGGTCTGGTGTCTGATGATTTTCATTCCGTCTAATCCAATATTTTCATGCAGAGTTTGTCCGGACACACAAGCGGGATTGATTCAGTAAGCTTTGATTCTTCAGAAGTCCTAGTAGCTGCTGGAGCTGCAAGCGGTACGGTCAAGCTTTGGGATTTAGAGGAGGCAAAAAGTATGCTTGTGATGTGTCCTCTAAACTCTTACTATACTAGAATTTACTTGTATATTCCTATTGATTCTTACTAATTATCTTTTCTGTCTGTTAAATTCATCACTTGCCATGTGCTCTGTTTGTAGTTGTTCGCACACTCACTGGTCACAGATCCAATTGCATATCTGTTGACTTTCACCCTTTTGGAGAGTTCTTTGCATCTGGTTCCCTGGACACAAATCTTAAGATATGGGATATTAGAAAGAAGGGCTGTATTCACACATACAAGGGCCACAGTCGAGGGGTCAATGCAATCAGATTTACCCCAGATGGTCGCTGGGTTGTATCCGGTGGAGAGGACAATACTGTGAAGGTTATAACTGTTTTCTTTCTCTTGGTGTACATCATGCCTACACCCAGCCACTCACACACATCATGCCAGAAAATACTAAAGGTCCTGTGTCCAGTCCGCATCACAAGGACCTCACATTGACAGCCCTTAAAGTTCACACATGGTTTTATGCACTTCTGCTGCCCAGTTTCTTTTCTTTATGTCTTCATATTCAGTGAATAGATGCGTATCAACCTGGTGACTTGAATTTAAGAGAATTGAGTCAGCCAAAAATATTTTGGCCCTGCACACTGCCTGGTGCCAAGGGTCTGAGACCAGGTTCGGACCCAATTGTCTCTCTAGTCAATGCAACTGATGAATGCATTAGGGTCATATTTAGTGTGTCTACCACTTGTAAGTTCCTTTTACTTAAGATAACCGCACATACAGGTTTCTTTTGTTTGATTCTTTTTTTAACTAACTCTGCAATGTGCACGATTTCAACAGCTGTGGGATTTGACTGCTGGAAAGCTATTGCACGATTTCAAGTGCCATGAGGGTCAGATTCAGTGCATAGATTTTCATCCCCACGAGTTTCTTCTTGCTACAGGTCAGTTTTATGATTCCATGAAAAGCTACCTGTCTACTGTAATGTTTTTTTATTTTTAATCCACGGTTCAACACATGCTGTCTTCTTCATTGCATATTTTTCCAAGGTGATAGATCTTCATTGCATATTTAATCCACGATTTGTGATAGATCTTGGTAATTCTTCCTGGGTCAGCGTGCATTTTGACACTTACCTTAACATTTTGCTTCTAACAAGTCAACGAATTTTTTAGTCTTGAATTGATGATTCTATATTTTATTCCATATCCAATAAAGAATGATTAAACAAAATAGTAAGAAAAACATAAAGTGAAACCTTTTCTATATCTTCAACTTTAGCATTACCACCAGCAGTATTCATTAATTCTGTGTCAATCCGAAACTGAAATTTTGCAAGAAATGAATTAGGTGGATGCATAGGTAAGTGCACCTATTTTTATATAAAATTATAGGCGCGTGATTATGTTTGCTGGAACCCCATTACTAGGAATCTGTATCTGTGAATAGAAAGTTGCATTTTCCTGGAAAATTCACATCTTTGTGTACCTTAATTTGTTGCCTTTTTGTAGGTTCTGCTGACAGGACAGTAAAATTTTGGGACCTTGAAACCTTTGAGTTAATAGGTTCTGCTGGGCCAGAGGTAATTTTATGCCTTAAGAGATACCTTTTATCGTCAACTTGGGAACATAAATCTTTTCTAGTGCTTTTTCTTATGAGAGAATGCTTTTTGTGGAACCTGTCTCCCTTTAGACAACTGGAGTGCGTTGTTTGACCTTTAATTCTGATGGGAGGACTCTACTCTGTGGATTGCATGAAAGTTTAAAAGTAAGCTCTCTCTCTCAGTATATATATATAGAGGTAGTTCTCCGGGTCTACTGGTTTTACTAAATTTGCAACCAACTTTTTAGGTTTTCTCCTGGGAACCAATAGGATGCCCTGATTCTGTGGATGTGGGATGGTCCAAGTTGTCAGATCTCAATGTTCATGAAGGAAAGCTTCTTGGCTGCTCATACAATCAGAGTTGTGTAGGGGTGTGGGTTGTAGATTTAGTAAAGGAAACAAAATCTCTTGAAAGGTTGTCAGATTTTCAAAATTCAGATCATGGGAAGGAGTTTTCTAAAGAATCAAAGGTTTTGCCGAGTAAGCTGTTCTTTGAATCTTTCAATTCTTGGTTCACTGTTGGTTTTGGCTATTCTATTTTTCTCTTTACTTTATTCTTTAAAAATTTAAAATAATTCCTTAAGCTGGATTGTGACATATGTTCTTCATTCCTGGTTCAACATTCTAATTGAAGTGACAGGAAGTGCACCTGGTACTCCACAAAGAGCAAGCTTAAACACTGGGTTGAAGGCAACCATTACCGGTCCAATAACAGTTCCCAGCACAGCAGCCCCAAAGAGGAGTTCTATGAGGGTCCATTCAGCTGTTAATGTTCCAGTCTTGAACAAGGCAGATGTAATTCCTGTAATTGTCCCCAGAACCAACTCAAGATCAGAGCAAGTAGCTGGCTCCAGAAAAGAAATTGATATTGCAGCAAGGACAATGCCATTTTCTTTGCATTTGAAGACAACTGATTTCCGGAAATTTTCAAATAGCAGAGAGGACATGGACCAGCCAACTACCTCTATCCAGCCTGCTGAGACCACAGGTTGCAAGGCAACAGAACTGATCAGTGTCACTGATAGGAATATTTCTCCTGCAGTTAAAGGTTCGATTCATGGACTAACAACTGCTGAACAATCTTTTGGATCTGGAAACTATAAATCAGATTCAACATTGGAGCCACCCACTAGTTATCAGAAAGAAATCTGTAAGTGTTACTAATTAAGAAAAAATTATTTGCCGCTGATTTTCATTGTCTGTGTATATATGTATGATGCTGTTGTTTTGTGGCTGCTTCATAGTTGCCATTCCGTCATTTAGCTTATTATCTGTATAGAAATAACTTTTAATAATCAGATAGATCAGAACTCAAGATTTTTCTTGTGAAATTTGAAGTAAGATTGTTGCATTTCAATTCTTAAACCTTTCTTTCTTATATTTGATCATTATAAATGCACACTATATGTTTTTAGTCTTTTAGTCCAACATTATCAACTAGCCTCTCCTTTCTATAACACAGAGATGATGACATTTTAATCGGAGGATTGAAGGGGATGGTTGATTGCTTCTTTAGATGTTATAGTGCTTCAAAAGACAAAAATTAAGGTTTCAAGGCAGGATCCTTGTGTAGATAAGGAATCTGGTCTGATTTGAGCTCCTAAAGTTGCCGATGGCTGTCTTTACTCAGCTGTTTACCTGTTACACATGTTTCACAATTTGATAGGCTGTTGCAATGAGAATTTAGGGTTTCTGCATTCTTTGGGAATGCTTTCGAAACCTTCTTTTTGGCTTAGAAATCTATCAAATCAAAGTTTACTTATGTGGTGAATAGTTGGTTTACAATGGACTTGGAATTGGCTCCCATTATGAACTTGACGGGTAAGGGTATTAAAAAGTACTTAAGCCTTCTGGTTTACTTTCTTTAGGATGGCAGCGACACATTTATTTATGGCTTTAAGTAACTTGCTTTACCATGGACTGATTTATAAACAACTGCAACTATAAGGTTTACAGATAATATTTTGGTAAGGTACAGTTGAAAATGGTGTAGAAGAGGCTTCATTTTGATAGTATCTAGGTTGCTAGAACTGAGAAACTTGTTCCATGAATTTCTAGGTGCAATTGATGTGTAGTGAGCAAATAATGCTTTACTGGTACTCCACTGAGGTTTTCTGCTGTTGCTTTTAGCTTATTTTCAAAGAGATTAAATATGCTTAGTTCTATACCCCATATTTCAGATCTACATTCAAGTAACTATGATCAATCATTGCTATTTAAGATGCTTAGAATGACAAAGAATCTGACTTTTTATTAAGATGCTTGGAATGACAATGCCGGGAATACCTTAGTTTAATGAAAAAGGCACCAAGGTTGGTTTAGCTGATCAAAACAGCTCTTGCAACTTTTATATGGCAGCCTAAGCTAGTTAAAATTCATCACCTTTCTCAAAATGGCTGATAATCATGCTAATACATTGCCGTTAGTGATCATGTCAACACTGATATCTGATTCAAGAAGAAACATGTCTTATATAGCTTCAATCAACATTAATAAGAATCCAGTAAAGCATCCACCTTTTTGGCTGTTGGAAGGGTGGTTTCATGAAATGGACAAGGATGATGCTGAAAATGGAGTGAAATATGGATGTTCATGCAGTGTTGGTGGAAGAAATCATAGGGCTGTTTACCCATTCAATAGATCATGATTCCCATCTTATTCTCTATGTTTCATTGACTCCATGAGTTGGGCTTTGATTTGCTTGGTAAATTTGTGGCTTTGGATTGGCATGCTTTTCACACTTTTGTCAGTTGAAATGGAATGCGCGACTCCAATTTTGAAAATATTAATGTTTCTTCCAGGTGAGACTCGAGGACATAAAATAAACAGAGATGCACCCTCCATTGAAAGCCAGAAAGGAGGTATTGCTGTTCTTGGTTGCAATAAGAGGTTTGTCAATAATGCAAATATGCCTAATCTATTTCACGTTAAATATGTAGGAAGAATGCGTTCACTTATGATAAACTGGGAGAAAAGGGGAAGCTCTCCTAGCTATGAGGGACCTACTTCTGTCATTTCTGCTGGGACATCATCTGTGGTGAATGGGCTCCCTCTTAATATGGTAGGATTTGATTTCAACTTTTGTACTTGTTTCATTCTCTTTCATAACTTTCTGATCACGTGAAGACATGTGCTAGTATTTTGGGTTTCAGGACTGTATTACATGTTTTCAAAGTGTTATGCAGAACATATCATGTCCAAAAAGACATAAAAATGAAAAGGACCTGTTACTTGATTATGTTTGATGCTAGGTCTTTATCTTCTGTACAAAAATGATCTATCATTTTATCTTTGCTTGTATGAATGAAACAATTATTAATTGAAAATTTTCACATCCCTCACCTTGTTCTGTTATGGATGATATCAAATATGTGCTGTTTACGATCCATACTTTTTTTTCCATCAGTACTGCGATCAGAACATCAATTTTACATTTTATGGTGCCAATTCTGATATCTCTATGCACTCAATTTCCTCAAAAAGATGACATTTTAGTTCAGTGGCACTGCCTATGATATAACTAGACATTTTTCTGGTTGGAAAATGGAGGATAAACTGTTCACGTGGAGGGGTACTAATTTATTCCAGTTGAGGATACACCTAGTTTACAAACTTTGTAGGGGTATATATGTTTTTTTTGTGTTGAATTTGTAACAATGATGGTTGCACTAAATTGTAGTGGTCTCTCTGTAGGAAGCTTCTCACATGGCATAGAAGGCATAAAAGCATCTAGAACAATAGAGTCCTGACATCCTGCTCTGGATCTTAATTTTACCTCATCCACCCACACATCACCACCACTATCACCACACCCGCCACACACACACACACACCGCCCGCGCGCGCGCGGGGTGGGGGGTGTAATTTCTACTCCAGCTCATGTTTTCCAATATATTTTTTATGTGCTTGTTTAAGTCTTCTCGTTTCATTCACTTTAAAGATGCTGATTTATACACCCTTTTCATTTCTCATTTCATTCACTTAAAAGATGCTGATTTATACACCTTTTTCATCTGTTAATATGTTGAAGTTTAAACAGAGAGGACGTGCCCCATCCATCGAAAAGGAAATGGTTTTTGCTAGTGACGATGATGTTATTGCAGACTTAATGGAACAGCATGATCAATTTGTCAGCTCTATGCAGTCTCGTTCTGCCAAGTTACAGGTGACTTAGCTGGATAAGTGAGTGTGTATGTGTGTGACAAGTGCAGACATAAATGTAATATTTTGCCCATTCAAGGGCAGGGGAGTGCTGGTGACAGAAAACATTGGCATCTTTGTTTTGGCATTTCTTGACATAATTCCACATGAGAGATGGAGACAAATTCATTACCAATAAAGTTACTATGCATGTTTATAAATGCAAGTACCTCAAATTGCAACTGTAATTTGTTTCTGTCCCTAACTGATAAATTGCCTTTTAGCATCTCCATATTTTTTTTTATTCTTATCATAATGATGGATTCAATCAGAGCACCCTCCCAAATTGCTGGCTATAAGCTCCTATCTGTACTTGCTTTATCCCTTCCAACTGCAAGTTAGTTGTCACAATCGAGTTATTACTTTCTTATTGATATGGTAGAAACGAACAGATGCAATGGTGTGACCTGTTTTCTGCAAGAAATACACAGCATTGACCCAAGCAGATTCTTTAGTTTTGGGGCCATCTCTTATCTTTTGTAACATATGAGAACTTGGAAACTGCATGCTACATTTATTCTCCATTTAGCCATCATGTGCCCCCCTTTTATTTTCTCCCTTTTGTACTTCTGTTAATATGCTTGCGTCCAGCTAGCTGCCATTGAAAGGCTGGTGAAACTTTTCTATGATTTCCTGTAGGTTGTCTATAGATATTGGGAGAGAAATGATGTAAAGGGGGCCATTGGTGCAATGGAGAAGATGGCTGACCACGCTGTAAGTTCCCCTTTCCCTCCTCTTTTCTCACTGTATTTAATAAGCATATTTGGATGCGACAGTTTCTTTTAACATTCATTCTTAACCTTTAGTTTCTTTCCATATGCTGTAACTCGCAGGTCCTTGCTGATGTAATCAGTATTGTGGCAGATAAAATTGACACTGTCACATTGGATATATGCACATGTCTCCTGCCTCTTCTTACTAACCTGCTTGGAAGTGACATGGATAGGTAGGTTGTGCTTTGTAATACTTGTCAGTTAATCAACTTACAGCTGTTGGTCTATGTGTTTTCCATCATAAGAAAATGTAGTTTCCAGTGGGCAGCTACAAGCGTTGTTAATTTTCAAAAGAGAGTGCCAATAGCGAGGATTTATTGCTAAACTATCTTGTATTTAGGCACTCAAGCATTTCACTGGACATGCTGCTGAAGCTGGTCAGGACATTCGGTTCAATGATCTATTCGACTCTATCAGCATCAACACCTGTTGGTGTGGATATTGAAGCAGAGCAAAGGTGTGCACCTTTTGTAATGTTTGCAACTGTCTTTTCTATGCACACAACAAAAATTGCTTTGAGACGCTGCTTATATGGTTCACAGGTTGGAACGTTGCAATATCTGCTTTGTAGAGCTTGAGAAAGTCAAGCGTTGCCTGCTTACCCTTACAAGGTAGCTTCAATTTTCTTAGCTAGCTTGAAAACTGCTGCTTTGATATCCCAACGTACTGTGCCTGGATTCCTTTATTCTACTCGCTGTTTTGTTCAATAGGAAAGGTGGTTCAGTTGCGAAGTACGCCCAGGAGCTAAATCTAGCTCTTCAAGAAGTATCATGACCAAACACCGTTTCTTGTGAGGGCAGACTGTGAATGTTGTTTTTAACCTACATGGTTTGGATTATGATTTCTTTATGGGAGGAGCAGAGTGTGCATTTGTAGGAGTTAAAACTGCTTGCCATACATCGGCTAATACTCCAAGTTTTCTGCCTTGGTTGGCCCCAGACCTCCATGTACCGCTGATTCCATCTTATTTACTACTGAAACTTGAAAGCTAACATAGGTGTATCTCCATCTGCCATCGGCTGCTGCAGTCCTGACAATCTTCAATGTGGAAAAGGATTTACCCACTCAACATGTAGGAAACAGATTGTAACCTTGGCACTGTATCAATTCATTCTTTTTTGAATACCTATCGAAAGAGGAAATAGAGCAAACTGGTTTTAAGCGTGTACGAATATGTTGCGGCTACTAGCCACCGCTTTTGTTCTCTCTTTTCTTTTCTTACTGAACAGCATATTCTTTTTCGGCCTTTTGTGCGCGCGGCTGTTTCGGACTTTATCTACATCTGGCTTAGCCAGTTGCACGAGTAAAGGCCCTGCCAGGGGCCCAGAAGGTCCCATATGGGTGCTGGACCAACATGCCCTGTTTCGAAAGCCTAACTTCGGAGGTCTGTTGGACCCAAGCCAGCCAGAACAAAACCAGCAATTACACAGCGTAAGCTTCAAAGAATCACGCAGCAAGATCAGTACCCGATGCATGCAAATTAAATTGAATCAGTACTGTGTATGATGAGGTATTTTACCGTGGACTTTAACAGTGTACTTATGATTTTCCCCTTGCTCCGGAAAGCTTGATTGGTTTTGGAAGGAATTTTTTTTTTTTGGTACCTTTTTTCACGTTCCTACCGCGTATTTTATTCCTCTCTCTTTTATTTTGACTTATTGCACCAGAAACACAGCTTTCACTCCAGATCTCAGAGGGCCTGGCTTTGGTCAAGAAAAACAAATAACCTAGAACCCTTGATTAGCTTTTGTGGCAAAATGACCAAGAGAGGTTGAGTTGGAGAAGGACCAAAAACACAGCTTTTACTCCAAGGGCTTCAATCTAGTCAAGAAAAAAAAAAAAACCCAGAACCCTTTATTAGCTTTTATAGCAAAATAATCGAGAGAGGCTGAGTTGAAGAAGTAGAGGAAGATGCAGAGACAAGCAGACCTTAGGTTTGGGTTTGATCAGTAGAGACTCAAGAGGGCTTGAATCTCTCTTCCTCTTCTACTTCAACCAGGTTCTATGAGTAATAAAAAAAAATATTTTTCACTATGCGTCTTCATCTCCTTCGACCAGGTTCAACTAAAGAGGCTTGAATAAAAGATCAACAGCCAAGTTGTTTCTTCAGATTTCCATCTTGAAGTCGTTTGATTTTTTTGTGTGTTGTTGATTTTAAGGTTTCACCAAGGGTTTCTTCCTTTTTAGGTTTTTAAAATTTACAGCCTTTTTTTTTTTCTGTCGTAATCATCATCATTATTATTATCTGATTGGTTGGTTGATTTGGTTTGGTTCTGTTGTGATTTCGCGTCTTTCGTCCCATGTTGATCTATTTTGCTTGGGCCCTTGGGCTTGACAATCCATTTTGAGAGCTGGTCCAGTTTGGAAACAGCTATCCTGTATAGAGAATTAGAGCTTGATTCATATGGTTCCCATGCATGGATCTTCTGTGCAAGGGATGCAATATGAGTTTTTTTTTGGTAAATAAATTCACGAATTTTCTTTGGATTTTTACAAGTCTGTTGTCTCTACGTTCTTCTAACTGTGTGGCTATTCTTAATAATAATAATAAAAAAAAATCAAAGGTTTAGGAAGCATCATTGCTTGATTTAGTGGCTTAGTCAAACAGGACAAATCATATGCTTGACATTCACAATCAATCTCAGTTGCATGGCATTTAACTGGCAAATTGGACAACCACCTCCGCGGGATGACTATGACCTAACTTTACTTATTCACCGGGATCAAAGCTACCCATGAACTGGGATCCAGGGACCGACATAAAGGTCATCTGCTACAAGTCACGATATAAAGTAACCAATCGAGATTAGCCTTCAAAACAATATAAATTTCACATCACCACAAAAGTTGGAGTAATATTACTGGTAAACAGTAACAAACAGGCAACTGACCTTTGGTGCTTCGACACCAAATCCAAAACATATGAACAGCCTCCATAAGAATGCTAAGAGAATAAGTCCACAGCTCATTTCATGGAGAAAACTATGTTTTAGCGGATCTTCAATTCAAAGAAAAATGCAAAGCATGAAGATGAAAGAAATGGCAGGGCAGAGGTCTACGAAAGATCCAAAAACCACAGTACAAATATTTAATTGATCTTCAGTTCAATAAGAACCATACTAGTGATCGTTAATTCTGTCAGAGCTGTACAATAGCAAACAGCTTTTAATTGAAAATTGTCACAAGCTAGAAAAGCAAAGCATCAAATTTGATTAAATGCAATAGAAGAATCAGAACTGCGTATGGCAAATTTGATGTCACTTTTGTGTAGGGGAGTATAACAATGTTTGCTTTTTTAAATATTTTTTATTTTAAAATGTATTAAAATATTATATTTTTATTTTTTTAAAATTATTTTTAATATCATTATATTAAAATAATTTGAAAACATCAAAAATATATTAATTTAATATAAAATAAAAAATAAAAAATTTTCAAAAACACTTTTCAACCACAGTGACACACTGAAACTGATAATTCTAATTGTCCAAGGAGCACTGAATAATAGATGCTCTGCATTGCATATGTATTATTGCATGGCTATAATATATGACTGCCTCCTTATTATACCAGATGAAGCAAAAACACACATCCTAGTCAGTGTTCCTTGATTTCCTGGACTTTCCTTTCTACTCAGTGGTCCTAAAAAATTGGGAGTACCCTTCACCATTCCTCTATTCTATCAATTCCCTGCTGTCATTTTCCAAAGATAACCAACCAACATTGAGCATTGAGATCCCACTAGATGGCGAGACACAACAAGGAGCAACCTCAAGATAAACTAACCAGAGGAACAAGGCTAGGAACAAGTGCCCAAGGAGAAGTCAGAAACGAAGTGGATTGAAACCCTAGCACATCTGCCAACATATTGAAATGCATCTCCAAAAATGAGGGCTTTGTCAGGAAGAGCAACCCTATGGGTCTGTGCAGGAAGGACTGGGTGGGGGAGGATGAATAGGGTAAAATGAAAGGATGGATGTTAACCCATCCATCTAATTGTTTGACTAACTATAGAGGGAAGGATAAAAGGCAATCCTTTGGAAAGAATAGAGGGATCCTTCCAAACCTTCCTTGGGTCCTAGCCCTTCTTTCCATACAAAAGGAACACCCCATCCTTCACTTCTCATCCCTCTCTCCTGATCCATCCCTCCCTCAATGCCCTCCAGCCAAACACACCCTATAAGTTGGGAGTATAAGAGCTCCACCATTTCAAGCGCTAGTTTAGAATTGATCCTAACTACAATAATTTCCAGAAGCCTGTATATGTAGGCAAAATAGGTCAGATGTCGCACTGCAGTGGCGAATTTTAAAGAAGAAACGCCCCCTCAAAATAGCAAGTAAACAAGCAAAGAAAGGAAATTCCAGATAATAAAATTGTTAAATTGAAAGAAAAAGGAATGACGACGACGACGACGATTGTGAAGTGATAAACAAGTAAAACTGATTGGATTGAAGAAGAACATATGTATATACACATCATTCATATTATAACAAAAACATACATATTTTATTATGAAAATAAAAGGAAGAGCAAAGAGAGGTATTTGCCTGCCTGCCTGCATTGGATGATGATTGATATATAAGAAGGCAAGGAAATGAGGATAGGATAGTTCAATCAAGGAATTCCAACTCATCCTCTCTGAGATGAGCAAAGAACTTGACTCCTCCTGAATGGACAAACTGAATCTTGTAAGGAAGATTAGCTGAAACTCGCCTCCCCTTCCACAGGTTCACGTACTGCTTCACCTCACCTTCCAATCCACACAGATCCAGTTCCTCCGCCACTCGAGGCACGTGGTAAACCTTCACCGGAACCTTCACCCTAACCTTCGCTCCAATCTTCTTCTTCGCTTCCTCTTCCTCATCTTCTGTCACCATGGTTGCGGAATTGTTGGACCGTAAAGCCACCGAGAATGAAACTAGTGTTTTTCTTCTTCCTCTGCTACTAGTACTACTTGCTGCTGCCGTAGAGGAAGATGAAGATGTAGATGCTACTGTGGCAGTGCAAGCAGGAGTAATAATTGAGTAGCAGCAGCAGTTACGCCTTGGATTTGGTGAAAATAAGGCATTGGATTTGAATTTGAATTTGGTGATATCTGTGCAAGGGAAAGCCGAACAGGCTGCGGCGGCTCCCGACGATAACGCGGCGGCGCCCCCCGACGATAACGCCCCACTCGTGCCCATCGCGCTCCGTCTAGTCTAAATGGGTAATCTAGTTCCTTCTCTTGTTTCTATTCTATTTCAATTTTGGAGCATCACCACACATCCAGTCCAGTCGGATATTGTTCGATTTATATATATTTCGTCCTCAATCCCTACCTACCTATCTATCCCAAATTTCTATCTCCTCTCTTTTACGGTTTTACCTCTCGGATTTTTACTACTACTATTTCACATTTTTTTAATTACTGTTACCCCCCCTGATAATACCCTAATTTATTATAGTAATAACAAAAAGCGAATGGAGTAAGTAAGGGGTCTATTCGATTCTTCACCGCTACTCCTTCCTCAGTTTGAAGAACCAAACTATTCTATTAATTCACCTAAAGCAGAGAGAGTTTGCCATCTTCCTTTTTACTATTAATTAGAGTTTACTTATTATCCAAACTCATTTTCTAAAGGGAAAAAGGATAAAATAATAATTAATAAATAAATAAATTTTTGGCCCGTAAAGACAGAAAATGATTCAAATGAAGTATCCACGAAAACGTGGCGTAACATCAGTGGGCGCGGAGGGATCAAGAACCAGAGGTGGACTGCCCTCCTCCAATATTTTATGGATAGCAAGCAGCACGTACGTTGTAGTTATCTCCAAACTACGCTTTCATGTTTTGATATTATTTCTCATCATAACAGGCAGGCGGGCAGGGATCAACCCCACCACAATTCCCAAATGAATGACTAGATAGGTGGGCCGTGATGCCCTATGGGCCGGGCTAATTTTTCTAACGAATTAATGTTCAGGAGATGAATCAAGTTAATTCGATTTATATAGAAAAGAATTTTTAAAAAAATTATAGAGATTATAGAAAAGAATTTTTTTTTCAAAGTAATGTCAAATAAATTTTTTTGAATAAAAACTGAAGTTAATAAAAAAATGTTAAGAAAATTCAAATTAACTTCTCGCACTTGAAATAACCCTATAAAAAAAAATCATAAGATTCAAGAGCTAGTAATTTAATATCAAATAATGAAATTGAATAAAAAATTTATTTTCATAAGAAAACACAGAAAAATAATTTGAATTAACTTGGATTAACTTGACCAATCAGCTACTCGGGATATGAGATTAAGATAATAAAAAAAAATAGAGGAAACAACTAAACTCAAGGCTTAATAATTCAATGTTTAATGATGAATTTAAGTAAAAAAAATTCAATTTTTAATAAAGGGCCTAAAAAAACCTAACTTAAATTGGATTCGAGTTGAACAAGATTATTCTATAGAAAAGTAGACAAGAAAAAAATCATGAAGTAAAGTTTAATATTTTGATTGTTGTATATTATGTTTTTAATGAAAAAATGATGAGATGCTAAATTGAAAAAATAAAATAAAATAAAATAAGAAAAGAATAAAAAAATAAAAATCAAAAGAATGAATTAAAATTGAATAAAAAATTAAATGAAATAAAATGTTGATGGAAAAAATAAAAAAACAATCAAGAAAATAATAATAAAAATAGCAATAAAAAAATAAGAATCAGGACCCTAAACAAAATATAAAAATAATAATAAGAAAATGGTAAAACACAAAAAAGGAGCAATCAAAAAAATAAGGACTACATTGAAAAAAATAGGGATGAAATTAATAAAAAAGTTCCAAAAAACACTAAAAGCAAAACAAATAGCAATAAAAAATAAAAACCAGAATTAATATAAATACAAATTAGAGAACACAATTAATTTTTGGAACAACTGGTATGAATTTCTTGGTTAAGAGAGAGAAAAGAGAAAGAAAAAAATAATAATCTCTAGAGTTCAATTGCATCTATGTTGTATGCACATGCCCCCACTAACATGAAGAGGAGTACACACCGGTCCAAACACTATCGTATACAGTGGAGTTTTGTAATTATATAGTCTCACATGTGATATCTAAAGAGTTTGAGAGTCATCACGCGTTGACGTATTAATTTTTTTAATAATATTTAAATTTTTAAAATTATCAAATAATCTCTAAGTGAAATAGTAATAACAAACAACAATAAAAAAAAACCACCACAATAAAATGTCCTTGGAACCAAATTTTTTTTTAAAAAATTTTAAAAACAATCGTGTCACTTCATTGTTTTAAAAAATGAAAAATAAAAATACCCCTTTGTGAAATTCTAATGTTTTTTTTTCTTTTAATGGTATTAGCATAATTTAGTTGTGCGAGAAATATTGAAGAGATAAAAAAACCATCAGGTGAAAGCTATGCATTTCTTTGAATTTAAAGACAACAATATTAGTTTATTGTGCTAAAAAAAATATATAAACCAATGTATCCTAAATTAATTTTGTAATGCTCAATAAATTCTTTAGAAAAGACATTCTCATCTCAAGTTTGTTAATTTTTTTTAAAAAGCATAAATATAATTGCAATGTTTCAATGAACATGAAAATGTTTTATTAATTGCTTTTAGGTTTTTTTAATAAACCAAAAATAGATGATTTATTACTTGATACTTCGGATGCATGCATACACGCTCATCAAGCCTATCACAGACCTTGGGTTTAATAAAATCAGCCCAATTTTAATTTTATATGCTACTGTTTTTTTAGGTATTTGTTTTTTGGATAGTTTTTATGGTTATAATTTTAAAAGATATATGATTAGTTGTGGTTAGTTGACTTTAAATATATATTTAGTAAAAATTATAGTTGAAGTTTATGTACAGTAAAAAACATGTATAAAATATTTTATATAAGTGTGACTGTAGTTGTTTTTTAAAATGTTTTTTACTTGGAAATGCATTAAAATATTTTTTTTAAAAAATTATTTTTGATATTAGTGATTAAAATGATATGAAAATATAAAAAATATATCAATTTGAAGCAAAGAAAAAAATAAAAAATTTTCAATATTTTTTAAAAGTTCTTTTAAAATGCAAAAATAAATAGAATTTTACAAAACAAAGTTAAAAAAAATATGTAAATACTACTTTACAAAATCTGCATATGTGTTACAGTATAATAACACAGCCTTAATAAAGCTACAAGATCCCCCAAAACAGCTATGGATAGTGAACCAGGTCTAAACACATCAACTTTGCTTCAGAGTCTAAACACAAGTTCTCCTTATAATTCCTAGGATTCCCAACATAAACTCGGAAAAAAAAACAATTCAAAGCTATGCCACCAATCCAAATATTTAGCTAAGATAATATTTAGAAATTTATCATAACATGATAGGTTTTAAATCCAAATATTAATAGTAAACTCTCAATTATTTAAACATGACGAGCAATATTTAAAATTAAAAGAATATAGTATTTAAAATTAGAAGAATACATGATTTTTCCTTGAAAATTTTAGGAAAGCGATGGCTTCATCCACTTGAATTACGTTTCTAAGATACATATCTCCTGTTTTTTCAAACTGCAAAGAAAGAAATTATTGCATGGCTTTTTCCTTTTGCTTTGCTGAAAGTAAAGTTAATATATATATATATATATATATCAACTCATTAAACCGATCAGGTTTTAACAAGGTTTTTTTTTATTTATTTTACCAATCTATCTCCTAACTCAGACCTGTTTAATCATCAAATTAACCTGCCAGACCAATCTAGATTTAATAATTATGGTTTAAATTTACCCTTTTTCAACCGCCGAAAAAAAAAAGAGCACGCCCTCTTATCCCGATGTGAACATGGAAAGGCACTGCGCACAGCAAGCAATCTGACAAATCGGAGTGGAAAGAGAACCAAATGCTTTACAATATCACAATGACATGAACAATTTCGGTTATAATCACAGAAGAAAGGGAATGGTGTTTTCCAATACAAGAAGCACCTCGTGCCAACAAATGAAAGTGGGCAGCGTATATGGGCAAACTAAAAGGACATAATAAAATAAACAAGCAGCAACTAATACACATAACCGCACAAAAAATTTACAGGGATCTCAAGACTCAATGGTGATAGGGCTTCAAATGAAAAATAAAAAAAATAAAAAAAAAGACGAAAAAAAAGGCCACAATTTTTTCTTCTCTGGTTCCAGGATCTATGCATATATCAAAACCACAACTCGCAAAGAGAGTGAAGTCCCCTTTTCTTTCAAGGAAATGTAGAGCGAGGCATGATTAAATGATTGTTACATGGGATGCTTTGGGGACCGGCCAATGAGTCTGCACTGCTCAGGCAGCAAAGACGATATTACCTGCCCATTAAGTTGAAAGAGCTCACCATCAATTCCACAACCATTGTGTGTGTGCTTCCCCGCTTTTATCTTCACAGATTTTACCTGCAGAAGTTTAAACTAGATGGTGTCAAGACAACTTAATTAATTTATGATGACCCTTGCTGCCTACTAAAACATGCAGCACCCAATGGGTGCATTTCTTGTATATGCACATGAATGCTTGAAAACACCCTCTACCTCTCTGCATCTCTGAGCAGGATTACCTACATAGTCAGGACAAATATTGGCAAGCAGCCTTTTGATAAAAAAAATATTAATCAACTTGATGATTGATTACCTACATAGTTGGTTAAAAAAAAAACAAAATTCAGCCGAGCACAGCATGTATGATATAGTTCCAAAAATATTAATCAACTTGATGATTGGTGTTTCAGACACAGCTCTTAAAAGAACAACTTGATGATTGGTGTTTCAGACACAGCTCTTAAAAGAACAACTTGAATAACAGATCCTATAAAAACTCCAAAATAACAACAATGTGAACAAACTGGCAGGGCAGTGTAACACACTGTTCTGATCTCAAATAAGAGCATTGGATGAACCCAGCAACAAAGAAAAGCAATGGACAAGCACAGCCACCATAGAAAAACAAGATTCAAACTAGAAATTTTTTCAGTCATCTAAAGTCCCTAGGCAAAATTCATACTAACATCATTGACAACCATAATGCAATTACCTAGACTCAATTTGCTGCTTCATTTTATGAACGCAAAAGAATCATTAGTGGTACCTGCTCATACCTTAATATATTCAACATATGGTAGAGAAAGATGTTGACCCATCTGCAATAGCAAGAAAAATCTCAGTAGCCTCAGTCGCCCACTACCATGAACTAAGAGCATATCCATGGTGCTGTCATCATGCTCAGCCCTCGGTGCTACCACCTGAGAACTCTGAACAGTTCTGCAAGCATGATTGCAAATCATGATACCAAGAAATTGTCCCTTTCTAAATTCCCATTTATCCTCAAACCTAGGAATGACTTCCTTTTTCATTCCTGCTT
>NW_011501328.1:0-8083 GCF_000495115.2 Populus euphratica | reverse complement strand
ATTCCTGCTTCTATATCATCTGATGGCCCTGGCAATTCAATAGGATTTTCAACATCCCAATTAGGTTCAGTATCCCACTTTGGTTCAGCATCCCAAATTGGACCAGGATCAGATAATGTTGAAGATATATCCTCTCTATCATTTGGTGTGGCATTTCCCCAGGAACATCGAGAAGGATCATGTGTAGCAGTTAATCCTGTCCATCCTTTATCGGCCCTCGACTTTGACCTAGTCCTTGGCCAGTTTGGAGTTGTTGACAGTGGTAATTGTGGATGAATAACTTCTGGCTCTGCCATAACATTTGTCCTCCCTAATGACAGGCGTTTTGCTTTTGGATCTAAGCCACGCACATACTCAGATGGTTCAGTGCTAGCACGAGTGCTACTGCAGGTTGTATCCAAGTCCCCTCCAGACATTCGACTTGGAGTCATTATTGAGTCGATACTTGATAAACTAGAGGCTCTGGGTATGCCATCTTTGTTAGATCTCCTCATCACATCAGTGTACATGTCTGACATGTCAACCATGTCTCTCTCAGCTGACTGTTTTACATCCCTGTCCTCTCTTGATGCAGGTAGATATTCCACTTCATAGCTGTACTTTGGCAAGCATAAGAACTTGAGAAATCCAGCAACAAAATATCGCAATGGACCAAAGCGTTTCTGATATTTCTCAGAAAGTTCCAACACTACACATGAAATAAGAAGTGAATGATAAAAAATTCTATCATGCATATTAAAATTCAAAAAGTATCTCAACCATCATGTGTCCATTACAGAAACATTCTGTCCACAGTCTGTAAAGGTCAAAATATTAAATAATACAACAACTGGCAAAAGAAACAAACATCAGCCAATGGCTCATGCTACTCACTAAATTTAACAGATAACTGGAAAAGTGCAATCCAATGTAGCCTCTAAGTTATAGGATGGGATCACTTATCCTAGACCTTTTAAAATGTATCCTTTCTTTCCATAACAATTTCTTATCTCTTGGATAGACTCTCACAATAACAAATCAAAATGTTTACTACCTCTTGGATATTATTAGTCCAGAGCACTTACCAAATATGTCTCAAACATCGAAGCACGCACCCAGTATTGTTATTACTACAAACATTAAAACAAAGCTCGTGGACATTTGAACAAAAATAGATGTACAAGTGTTGTAACACCAGGACTTATAATATCTAATCTTGTTTGCGAGTAAAAGCTCATAAGATTATTTGATTGTGGCATCAAAATGAAAGGAAAAATATATATAAACACCGCCACGAATTTTTTAAAACCCAAAGGAGGTAACATTTTGTAGATTTTATTAAGTAATCATGAATATATGATTTATTGCATCAAATCTCATAGAACTGAATTCACAGTGAAAGACCTTTTAACAAATCTTGAAAAAGAAACAAAAGTACCAATTCCCTTTCACTTGTACATCAATTACTTCACATGGATATTTGTTTCCGTGGAACATTTATTTGTACCAAAAACAGTTATGCAAGGTTGATTGGTTTAAGGATCTTGAGTTCAAATATATGGTTCCAAAGGCAATAAGAAGCTAAACCTATAAATTTTCAGTGGTTGTTTGATGATTAATTGCAACATTGTGAACTCACCATCACTGACAAAGCCATAATATGAGACAGTCATTCCAAAGTGTATAACACCAGACTGTATCCACTCGACAGCAAAAACATCTGTAGCAGTAAGACCCCCCTGAAACCAACAAAAAGTACATCTATGGTGAGCTCACTAGGCATGCCATGAAGTGGAATTTTCACAAATATAGAAGTTCATAGGAAAGAACTTCATTAGACATCACAATTTCAGACTTAATGCACCCATGAAGACACTCACATGCATGTGTGCGGAAAACAGCAGCCTTTTGGTCAATAAGTTTGAAGGTGATATCAGTACTAAAAAGCTGACACAATTTCTTAACTTGTTTTCTGAGGCGCAAGGTTTCACAAAAGAGCTTTAAAAGAGAAAGGTAGAGCTTGCTTCACTGACAAAACAAGCAATGATCTTGCAACGTGAAAACTCCATTTTGACTAAGATAATATCAATTCCACTAATCACAAGTTGCGGAGAAACAATGCATAGGCTTCTGGTTAAAATAATTGGATGAATTCACTATAGAATCAATTACAAAAGTCCAAACAACCTTCCAGTAGTAAATGCAAATTCTCAATAAATCATCTCAAGCATCATTGAGACAAAAGGAATTTGACTTCCCCTCATTTTTTCTATAGCACATCAGGAACTAATGTGGATCACATGCCATCTGAATCCCAATGTCTTGCCCTGGATGGCATGCTACAGAATGTTCCTGGCCCAGTGTGAATGATCCAGTTCAACTCTCCAGTTTCATGGCTGGTCACAGGAGCCTCAAGAGATGGAAAGAGTATGTTTCTTCATCTTAGATATGCTAATATAGGAAGCATGGGCTCAAAAAATACAGTAGAAAGCAACCAAAATTCAGGACAGTTCTGAGCATTCATTTCTGCTCCCTTTTTTCTTTTTTCTTTTCTATTTTTCTTCTCAATTTAATCTACACCACCAAAGCAGTGTCCAAGAAAACACCACCACAATCTTGTGTATAGAATTGCGCTCCCTCAGAAGCCTAGTGCGATGCCCCCCACCCCCACCCCAACCACACACACACACACACGGTAGGCCCACCCCCAAGGGATCAACGACTTTCATACTGAAAAATCATACATGTTAAACAGTCTCAATTTTGACTCAGGATTTTCAGAAACAGCATTCATCTATGATAGACTAATCAAAACATTTCCGAACATGATTCTCTACACATTTTTATGAAAAAATTTACCTTCACAATAGATATGGCAGCTGAAATTGGATCTCTAACCCCTAGAACAGTCCAAATAAGTGAATTATCTGAACCAGCAGGTATAATTCCAATTGGTATCGAAATTCCTTCTTTCTGGTTATCCCTAATAAGCAGACCATTTAGAACCTGCATGATTACAAGATAAAATAACTTGTTCAACAAGCAGAAACAGACCACCATCAAGAGTATTATGATTCAGTGTGAATACACAATAAATATACAGAGACGCATGCATGCAAGCCATCACATATTGTCATTATGCTCTCATAGAACACCACCCAGATACTCCTTATAAGAGCAATCAAATTTTTGCAACATGTAATTCTGAAGATGTGGTAAAGCATTTGCTAGCAAAATGAATCTTAGCATTTAAGTTTGGCTTTCAGAGAGGGAAGGGGGCATTATTTGTGGGTTTTGATCACTTGCAAAAGTGCATGCATCTGTGAATGCATGACAAAGATGGAGGCAGGGGCCAAGGAGGGAGACCTGATCTCCTGATCTCCATGGATGTGTATCCTCCAATCAATGAATAGGTAAATTAGTGTCAGAAATTTGGGGCAACCTGGCAGGGCTGCATAAACAGCAAAAGTCAAGCTAGTGAAGGACTGACTAGTACAGTATAGAATTTCAAATAAATGAAACCATCCTCGCCATGCAAAATTTTCCTCTCCTTTATCCCCAAAAAATCTTACAATTTCTGTGTAATTGTGTAGTCTTAGTTCCCTTCACTTCAACAGTGTTTGTATTGCTCACCAATATTTAACAATATTTCTCTGCTCTTCAACTATAGGCATTTTTATCAGCATGCTTGGATGACGATTGATATATAACAGTGAGCAGTCCCATTCTCCAACAAAATAACTAATCCAGACCAGACCTGTCTCTTTAACACGATAAAACATTTTCACATCTACATAGTTATATACAACAAGCTGTCACAAAATTTGTTATTATGCATTGCCCTCAATTCTTAAATGCAGCTGATTTTGATGAAAAAACCAAAACCTATAACCAACCTGGCAACTTGAAAACTTCAACAATATAAACTAAGGCCCAAACTATCATTGAAAAAGGTCTGCTTCTTGATGTACAGCACACAGACACAGTTGTTCCCATAAGTATTGGACATGTTTTGATGCAGGACAGCTTTTCCATGAATGATGTAAATCTTTCTCTGTTAACAAGTATTGAATGCAAAATTGACTGCATTCAATAACGCATTCCTATCACAAAGATCCAAACCTATTTACTCTTCCTCTCAAACAAATCTAGTTTCTTTTATCAAATTCTTCAAAACTTGCTATTAAATCGAGAAAAGTAACTGTGAAGGTCAATAAATCAAATCCAAGCTAAAAGCATGGCATGATTCAATGACATCTGTGTAGGAGAGCATAGTACTCTAGAGTGTGACATTAAACTATATGCATATCTGAACATTCAGCAACAAGAAATTAAAATTGGTTATTCCCCTGAAGTGGTAAAAGACTTACCTCATTAATTATTCCATCACCACCAACGCATATAATTCCTGGAAGAATATGTAGTTGTCAGGATAAAGATGAGAGAGATCATAAAAAAGGGTAAGCAAAACATAAATGCAAAGTGTTATCAGGCGATGCATTGAGTAATAATACCATCAGGACAAGTGCTGATATCAACAGTTGAAGCAAGCTTTTTAGCATGGCCAGCAGACGTTGTTTTGACTACCTCCAATTTGAACCCCGCTAGCTGTCATTAAATTATTGACATCAATATATATCAGAGCAAAGCATGCATACATTATCAGCATACTGATGTAATGCAAGGAGCGGAAAAGGATCATATCTTAGCAGAAAAGAAACATGAAATAAGTTGGACAAGAAAAGCTAGGAATATCCAGTACACATGTTGTACTTCGGGATTGAGATATGGTGAGGTGAGGTTGAGTTTTTTTTGGCAGGTACAATCCCCTTAAAACACAACCCACACCTCACTAAAGCTAAAAATACATGCTTTTTGTTACGTTTTTTTGCGGGTCCCACCAAATAAACCCAACCACGCCCCAACCCCAAACACATCCGAGAGGTGATTCATGCTTTCATTGGCATGTTGAGATGGATGAAATCGCGCTTTGTGCATCATTGCATTGGCAATTACATGAAAACCGAGAGCAAAAATCAAGAAAAGACCTTAAATATTGGTTCCACAATTCCATGGAAAACTTTAGTTGAACGACCGCGCCCCGAGCGTGGATTTAATATGACCAGCATTTTGGGAGGGCTCTTGCACTTGAAGAGCAGTTCAGGCGGGGGGTCAGTGGGAAGTAACTCAGAAGAAGCTTGCTTCTTCGATGAAGCCAAGGGATGGGGCAAACAATTAATATAGCATTGCTGATCAGCAAATCCACCAACCCATTGAAGGGCCTCTTCCACGCTAGAAGCCAAGAAACGGTAGTCTCTGCGAGTTCTTTTAGGCTTCATAAAGCAAGACAGCCCACAAGAGCTCTTTTTTATGGGATAAGAATGCACTGTAAAATGTCTGAGACCAACATTGTATGATACCTGTCAAAGCCATGCATGGGGATCATTGCTCAAGTTCTCGATGGTAAATTCTTGAGTATAGTTTAAAAAAAAATTGGGGAATGAAATTTCAATATTACCGAGATGACATGCTCAAGATGGAGCATATGAGAACCCCAAACCAAAGCTTTGCTTGTAAGCTTAGCATCAACTGCTTGCTGGTTGGTGACGTCAGCTTGATCTTTCGTAGTACTGGTATGATAGGAGGAAGAGGAAGAGGTGTTTCTTTTATCCAAAATGAGTTTCCCAGATAAGACAGCATAGCCTAACAAATCAGAGTTTTCATCTCCTCCTGCAGCTGCTCCTCCACCTATGTCTATTCTGTGCTCATCAATCTTGGGTTGGTTGAATGGAAACGGGTCATCAGCAACGGCCTCAGTACTACTCCTGGAATTGGAAGAGGCAGCCTTGAGCTTCTTGCTGCGTTTCTGTTTCTCAGGGAAAACAATTGGGGAAGAGTGCGTGGCTATTTGAGAGCACAAGCTCAATCTCCTCTGAGATTTATTAGTGTTGTTAACAGGAGCAGTAGTAGGGTTGGAATTAATACCCGGATTATTCCTGGACACAAAACTCCCAGTCTTACCCTGGTGCATGTCTCTGCGTTGTGTAATAAAAAAAGACACACAGCAAGACAGGGGATTGATGACACCTCTATAAACCTCCAACAAATTTTGATTCAATTTTAATTAATTGATAAAAAATCAAAGCAAGGAAAATGACATCCCACACTCTCTTACATGAGCTGGAAGCGATAAGGTTGTGGTAGTGGTGGTAACAATCCAATTTTGACAACAATAAACGGCATCAATCAAAAGCACTATCCAGACGGGAAATGACCAGATCAGCCTGCAAAAGTTCAATTCAATTCAATTCCTTGGGCTGTTATTTCTTTTTATTACCTTTTGAGATTAGATTCGAATAGGAAAGAAATTGTCTATGATAAATAAATAAACAAATTATGGGCGACAAAACGGAAGGAGAAGAGGAGGAGGAGGAGGAGGAAGGAAAAAATTACCGTGGAATGATGATAGATGTCGGTGAGATCGTCCTCGTCTAGGTTCTAGCTGATGCGCTCTCATCTCGTCTCAGATGAAAATGAAGCAATTTGCAGCTGGTGAGAATGAGGTGGACGAGGAAGATTCATTCGTTGGTTCGTTCATTCAAAGTTAGAAAGAGGGGTTTGGGCCCCCATGTCTCGGCCTCATCTCATATCACTCTTTTCTTTCTACAGTACTTCCGTGCCAGTGATATGGCACTGCAGTTATTATTATTATTTTTTTCACCATCTTTCATTTCATTTCCTGTAATATTTAGGGCTTAATCTTACAATGTTCATATAATCTCCTGATGATGGTTGTTTTTTTTTTATATAATATTGAATCTCATTTCAAGGATTTAATATTTAATTTGAATAATAATTATGAAACTGAAAAAATATAATTTTTTTTATATGAAATAAACTCAAATAAATCTCTTAAAACATGATTGATTTTTTAAATTTATAATACATAAAATTCTAAATTAGAGCTCTTTCAAAAAGTTTAATCAAGATGTTAAATCAAAAAGTTTAATTCTCAATTAATTAAGTATGCAATGCACAAATCATTATTTTTTTTTAAATAATGGTTATTTTTTATTGAATCACCAAATTATCCTTTGATTATAATTAAAAAGCTAAGATAAAAATAAAAAAATACTGTGCTTTAATAATATTTAAAAATCAATTTATCTACAATTAATAAATAATAAACCATTGCACAAATATCTTATTTCTTTTAATAGCAAGTTTATTGATTTAAAAAAAAACAAATGGGTCATTTCATTGTTTTCAATTTTCAATGAAAAATATCGTGGTAGTAAAAGAGGAGCCCTGCTAGTTTTTTAATGGTTTTTAGTTTTTTTTTTGTTATCAAATGAGGAAAACAAAAATAATCCATTATCATGACAAAAAAATAATAATATTCATGTGGTATGGTTGCTTTGGATGAAATGCTATTTCAGGTAAATTTCAATATCTGATATAATAGGCCTCGAAACACTTTCATCTTGAAATACTTGGATGGTGATTTGAATATTGGTTCTATAACTCTTACTTATCTTGTCAAGTTAAATGCTTGATATTTTTATAAAGAACTTATGGATTGGTTGGTATGGATAAAACCGTACAAAAGATTTGATTTTATGATAAAACTAGCTTGAGGTTTAGTGGTACTCATGCATAGAAAACAATTATGTAATAACAAATTAGTGGATACTTGTAATTATTTCCCTCTCATATGCTTGTGAGATGCAAGCCCAAGATGGGAAAACATCTATTACCTACATATCTTAACATCCTTAACTTTTCTAATTGCGTTAAAATCTTTACTATAAAATCTCTCTCTTTTTTTTCAATTTGTTTTTTGTTTTTTTGTGTCTATTTCATGGTAATGATTGAGTTTTATTCTTTTTTTTTTTGTTTTGTTGTGCTATCAAGGTTCTTTGTTAATTCAAATACCAAAATTTATAAAGAATTAAGGATAAAATAAATATAAGCTTATGTAAAAAGAAAGAATGATTTTTTCATTAAAAGTAAAATAATCAAGATTATTAATTTATTTTATTTTCACATATGTTCCAAACAATGTGTGTATGTATTTGAATTCATTTATGTGGTTTAGTGTTTT
>NW_011501356.1:44172-46083 GCF_000495115.2 Populus euphratica | reverse complement strand
GGAGAATGTTTCGTTTTTGTTGGGGGGAAAGGGTAGTAGCTAAAAAAAAACAAAAAAAAAACTGTGTTTTCTATTTCATAAAGCATGTGCAAAATTGTTGTTACTATGATGGTAGAGTAAAGGAGATCTTTTTATGACTCTTGAGACGCATCTTAGTAACAATTCTTAATAAGGTCTATCATAATACTTCTTGAAATATTCAGGTTTACAAACTCTCATATTATTATCACTTAATTATGCTCATATACTCATTTAACATGTATTCTTAAACCTTAATTTACACCCACACACACTTTAACATATGATTGTGGGTTGCACATTGGATTATTACATTATTTATGTTCTTTTGTTAAAGGTAACAACTAAGGAAAAGGGATAGTATATAATTTGAAATAAAAACAAAAAAAAAAGAAGAGCAAAAAAAATAAAATGAATGATGATAATAAAAATGTAGATAAGTTTGGTTTCGTAGCCTCCCTAACCTAAGCAATTAAGTTCGAAGGGGTGTTTTAACACCTAATACCCTAAAGTCAACTAACTTGGGAGCTATTGGCCTAACGCTTGTTACATGGGTTAAGGACAAAATCTTAAGGGAATCAAACATTGTACTATCTACGTATTAGTATCTTCGACCTGAGTTACTAAGCTCGTAGGGGTGTCTCAACACCTAATGCTCTAAGACCAACTGGTCTGGAAGTCATTAGCCGAAAGCTCATTGCATGGGTTAAAGATGCATGGTGTTTTAAGTTATATGTATATATATTTAAAAAAAAAGAAAAATAATAATAATAATCCCAACCCAAAGAAGTTAACCTTAACCATTAGAACAAAAATTTTGTTTTCTTCCAAGAAAAGCCCTATAATTATGTGTTGATATATTGAGCATAAAAGAAAGGTTTATTAATATCTTGTTAAGAGATATTGAGCAGATATATAAATTTAATGAGAATTTATTTATCTGGATAGATTAATGGAAGTTAAATGATGAATATCTTGCTTTGTGGAATTTGCAAATTGTTTTTCTATTTTAACGCTTTGATTACTAGAGACTAGTAATAAGCTGGGTGGGAGGTGTGATTAGTACTTAAAAGTGCATTTTTTATCAAGGTTTTATGTTATCATTTTGCACTTGAGGTATCAATAACTCCTTAACTAAAACATGTTTTATAATAATATATTTAATAATATATGATACCTTTAATTTATAGTAAATGTTTATTTTAAATGCAGATCTATCACATAAATGAAAGGATTGATTGATGAATTTAAGAACTGAAATTGAAAGGACAAAGAGATAGCCAAACTTAGAAAAGAGATGTTGGTGCATTCCAAACCAGAATACTGTTCGATAATTGAATTATATCTGGAGCTATAGATCTCAGATTTAGGTCTACTTTATATTGATGGAAAGGTAAGACATAGGCCTACAACTTTCATATGGAACCCAAGACTTAGAAAGACCATTTTCAAGTCCAAATTGTAGCAACAACAAAGAAGTCTGAATCTGTCTTCTAGCTCGAGCTCGGTTCGGTATTTTGGCCATATGTGGAGTTCTAGAAGTCCAAATGAGCTGAAGTTTTTACACAAGAAAGATGAGACAATTGCCTACAACTTTCATGTTTACAACTGGCTCCAATTTTGACGTTATCAATGACGTTTTGGGCAGACAAGAGAAGATAAGGATTGTCACCAAGTCAAAAGTTGGCCACCCACTTATCAATTAGTCATCAAATCAATAGTTCCCAATTTTGGCCTATAAAAGGAGGCATTTGCCATGCATTTAGGCATCTTGGTTTCCAGATCAAGATCATGCTCTTCCTTTCTCTCTTTGTATTTTTTATGCTTTGCTTTCATTAATATTAAGTTTATGCCTTTCATTTCCTTTCCTTTACTTAGTTAACTTGTATCTTA
>NW_011501356.1:16425-43517 GCF_000495115.2 Populus euphratica | reverse complement strand
ATTATTATTATTATTGTTCTTATTATTATTGTTATTACTATTACTATTATTGTTGTTGTTGTTGTTATTATTGTCATCTATAATTTATATAATTAACCGTCCTCTGGTTCGACCTGGATCTTGCCGGGTTATTTATTACTTCGACACTCCTACACTTAGGAGAAGACATCAAACTTTTAGTCGTGTCAATTGACTCAATGCTTGTTACATGGGTTGAGGAGAAAAGCTTAAAGAAATCAAACATTGCATTATTTATATATCAGTATCTGCAACCCGAGTTATTAATTTCATAAGGTCCAAATGACCTCAATTTCTTTTCCATAGAAAGCTGAAACAATTTCCTAGAACTTTCATGTGAAGGTATGATTTAAACATTATAATAGAATATTCTTTTCTTCCAATAAAAGCCACATCATCTATATTTTCATACATTGAGCACATAAAAAAGAAACTTTTATTAATATCTTTTTAAAGAGGTATTGAGCAGATATATAAATTTAATCAGAGTTTGTTTATCTGGATAGATTAATAAAAATTGAATAATGAATACCTTGCTTTATGGAATTTGCAATTTTGTTTTCTATTTTAATGCTTTGATTACTAGGGGCTAGTAATAAAGTGATAGGGGGTGTGATTAGTACTTAAAAGTGCATTTTCTTCAAGGTTATATATTAGCATTTTGCACTTGAAGCATCAATACCTTTTTAACTAAAGTATGTTTTATAATAACAAGTCTAATATCATAAGATATCTTTAATTTATTGTAAATATTCATCTTAAATGCAGGCCTATTACATAAATCAAGAGATTGATTGATGTGTTCAACTATTGAAATTGAGAAGCAAGAGAGGGCCAAACTTAGAAAAGAGATATTGGTTCAACCCAAACTGGAACACTGTTCAGTCATTGGGTAATATCTGGAGCTATAGATCTTGGATTTAGGTCTGTTCTATATGGATGGAATGCTAAGATATAGGCCTAAAACATTCATGTGAAAGGCAAGACTCAATTCTACTGTTTGGAAGTCCAAATCTTAGTAACAACGAAGAAGTCTAAATTTCTCCCGCAACCTAGATACTGTTCAATGTTTAGCCCATATCTTGAGTTATAAAAGTCTAAATGACCTCAATTGCTTTTTCCTAGAATCTGAGACAATTCCTAAAACTTTCATTATTTAAGTTTGTTCGAATTCTAACATTAGTAATGTCATTTTATTTAGACAAGAAGATAAGGATTGTCACCAAGTCAAGACTTTAAGATATGAATGAATTTTAATGTTTATCTTCTCATTTTCTTCATGAATGTTTTATTATTGCAAGGAAATTTTAGAAATCATTTAGGTAATGTTATAACTTTAAATTTTTATGCTCAAACTTTAGTTTTGGTATAGGGATTGCTTGATTCAATGTCTTACTTAATATGAAAGTACTTGTTCATTCTTAAGCAATAATCAATCTTCATCTTTTTAAACTTCATTGTAATATCTTCCAATCTAATATCACCATCGTTGATATTAGGTTGAGTTATCTTATATATCTTGAAAGAATAATTAATACATCACCATTAAACTTTATTTGGACCAAAACTTACTTTTTCTTGTTATTTAAATTCAATTTACACGTTTTCATCTTTGAAAACAAATCCATCAATTATTTTCAACCAAGTTATTGTTAATTTAATTTCTCTTGAGTTTTTTTTTTTGTTACCTAGCTTAATTTTCAGATCTATCTCTTTGTGAATATGACTTCGATGTTACGGAGTTAAGTGCTACATCGCACACTCGTGCACTTGTGAGTTAAAACAAGCTGATCATAAAAAGCAGTCAACCAATTTTGATGCCGTTGCCGGTGAGCTAGCAAGCAAAGGTAACAAATTTAGATTTGATTATTCAAAAACAAAACAAATTATAAAAAATCAATTAGCTGGTTTTACTACCTAAAAAAATTAAAAAACAAATAATCAATTGGTTGATTTTACCGCCTAAAAAGAAATTTGACCTCAATTTTTTAGATATTGGACTGTGGAATGGACTACTAATTGTTTGATTTTGGTTGGATCAACCATTTTTCTTTTTATGTTTATTTTAATTAGTTTATAATATTTATTGTTTATATTATAAGGCTAGTTTTACTGCCTCTTGTTTATTTTATTTTATCTTGTTGTATTGTTGTGATTTTTTTTTGAAATACTTGACTGGTATTACCGCCTCTTGTTTATTTAATTTTTTGTTGTTTTGTTCTGATTATTTTTCTTATATTTATTGTTTGAAGTACTTGGTTGGTATTACCGCCTCTTTATTCATGCTTGTTATAATTATGTTTTAATGTTTATTATTGTTAATATTGCTTATTAGTTGGAGTGTGAATTTTCTAATTTGTTGTATTTTTATTTTTGAGCTATTACTTTATCTTTTACATTTCATTTACTTTTATTTGCAATATTTTTTTCTTTTTCTTTTTCCTTTCTTTTCATATTCATATAATTGTTATATTATTTTTTTCATCATAGCTAATGTTAAAGGTGTAGAGGGTGAAGGGAATGTTCAAGGTAATGGACCTCCATAATTCAATGATTAACATAATTTTCGAACTCTTGGAGAGTATCTTCACCCAGCTAGACAAAGCATGCCTTTGTGTATTATCTTGCCTTTTAACCAACAAGCTTTCAATTTGAAACCTGGCATGATCCAACTTCTTCTCACATATCATGGCATGGATTCTGAAAATCCATATATACACATTTAGGACTTTGAAGAGGTATATAATACTTTTATTGATAGAATATGGATGGAGAAAATTATTCGGCTTAAATCGTTCCCATTCTCTCTAAAGGATAAAGTCAAGCTTTGGCTAAACTCCCTACGTCCTAGGTCTATAGGTACATGGAGGGAAATGCAAGCTGAATTTTTGAAAAAATACTTCCCCACTCATAGGACGGTAGGCTTATAATGTCAAATGATGAATTTTTCTTGTAGTCGAAATGATTCATTTCACCAAGCTTGGGAAAGGTTCAAAGACTTGTTAAATACATGCCCCCACCATGGTTTTGAGATGTGGAGGTTAGTGAGTTTCTCCTACGACTCTCTTATCGTGTATTTTAAAAAGCTAGTGTCAACCATGTGTAATGGTGAGTTTTATGAAAAAGAACCAAGTAAAGCCTTTTATTTTTTTGATCAATTAGCTGAAAACACAAAGCAATGGGAGACCTCTCTCCTACTTCATGTTGAGTCTAAAAACACCATTTCTCATTCAAGTGGTAAGTTCCAATTGAAAGAGACTGATGACCTCAATGCTAGATTAGCCTCATTGACTAGGAAAGTAGAGTCTTTTAAACTTAAAAAAGTACATGTCATGAGTGAACAACAAAAGGAGGGTTGTGTTGTGCGTGAGAGCAAAGGGCATAGGACAACTAAGTGTCCTACCATTCCAACCTCCAAGGAAGTGTTATATGGCCAAACTTCTGATTCAAGTAATGTTAGAAAGCCTTTTTCAAACAAGTAGGCAATCCCTACTCTAATACCTATAATCCTGGATAGAGAAATGAGCGCTCTTCAATACCTCAAACATTTCAACCTTTACCCCAACCATTCCATACTCTCGTATATAACACGTATCAACCACCTCATAAGAGATCTCTAGAGGATATCTTCAACAATTCATGCAAACACAAGGAGGAATGAACAACCAAGCTTACAAATTTCAAGACCAAACCAATAGGACCTTAGATGACATTCGAAGTCAACTAACTAAGTTGACCTAATCACTAAGCATTCAAGAGAAGGGAAAAATACCAGCTCAACCAATGCCCAATCCTAGAGGTCAGGTACATATGAGTGAATCCTCACCTAGTAGACCTTCAAACCATGAACAAGTCCAAGCCATCACCACCCTTAGAAGTGGAAAGATTGTTGATAAAGGTATAGGTTTTGGGATTCCTAAAGGTATTGTGGAGGAGAAATCTAAGGAAAGTGAAGAGGGAATCAAAACACAAGTGACAAATGAGAGTTTGAGTGAAAAGGAAGGCGAGAGAAAGGAGTGAGAAAGGAGATGATTTAAGAAAAATTGGATTGAAAGTGAGTGATTTATAATTTGTTCCTAGAGCACCATTTCCACAAAGGTTAGGGAAACCTAAACATGATCTTATGAACTCAGAAATCTATGAATTGTTCAAACAAGTGAAAGTCAATATTCCACTCCTTGATACAATTAAACAAGTCCCATCTTATGCAAAGTTTCTTAAGGATTTATGCACAGTTAAAAGGAGATTGAATGTGAAAGAAAGAGCCTTTCTAACTGAACATGCTAGTGCCATCATCCAGTTTAAGACCCCTTCGAAATACAAGGATGCTAGTTGTCCAACCATTTCATGCATTACTGGAAGTCATAAAATAGATCAAGTTTAATACCCTACACTGTTTATGAACAATTAGGTTTAGGAGAAATCAAGCCTACTCGAATCACCCTTCAATTAGCTGATAGTTTATTTTCTTCATGAATGTTTTATTATTGCAAGGAAATTTTAGAAATCATTTAGGTAATGTTATAACTTTAAATTTTTATGCTCAAACTTTAGTTTTGGTATAGGGATTGCTTGATTCAATGTCTTACTTAATATGAAAGTACTTGTTCATTCTTAAGCAATAATCAATCTTCATCTTTTTAAACTTCATTGTAATATCTTCCAATCTAATATCACCATCGTTGATATTAGGTTGAGTTATCTTATATATCTTGAAAGAATAATTAATACATCACCATTAAACTTTATTTGGACCAAAACTTACTTTTTCTTGTTATTTAAATTCAATTTACACGTTTTCATCTTTGAAAACAAATCCATCAATTATTTTCAACCAAGTTATTGTTAATTTAATTTCTCTTGAGTTTTTTTTTTTGTTACCTAGCTTAATTTTCAGATCTATCTCTTTGTGAATATGACTTCGATGTTACGGAGTTAAGTGCTACATCGCACACTCGTGCACTTGTGAGTTAAAACAAGCTGATCATAAAAAGCAGTCAACCAATTTTGATGCCGTTGCCGGTGAGCTAGCAAGCAAAGGTAACAAATTTAGATTTGATTATTCAAAAACAAAAAAAATTATAAAAAATCAATTAGCTGGTTTTACTACCTAAAAAAATTAAAAAACAAATAATCAATTGGTTGATTTTACCGCCTAAAAAGAAATTTGACCTCAATTTTTTAGATATTGGACTGTGGAATGGACTACTAATTGTTTGATTTTGGTTGGATCAACCATTTTTCTTTTTATGTTTATTTTAATTAGTTTATAATATTTATTGTTTATATTATAAGGCTAGTTTTACTGCCTCTTGTTTATTTTATTTTATCTTGTTGTATTGTTGTGATTTTTTTTGAAATACTTGACTGGTATTACCGCCTCTTGTTTATTTAATTTTTTATTGTTTTGTTCTGATTATTTTTCTTATATTTATTGTTTGAAGTACTTGGTTGGTATTACCGCCTCTTTATTCATGCTTGTTATAATTATCTTTTAATGTTTATTATTGTTAATATTGCTTATTAGTTGGAGTGTGAATTTTCTAATTTGTTGTATTTTTATTTTTGAGCTATTACTTTATCTTTTACATTTCATTTACTTTTATTTGCAATATTTTTTTCTTTTTCTTTTTCCTTTCTTTTCATATTCATATAATTGTTATATTATTTTTTTCATCATAGCTAATGTTAAAGGTGTAGAGGGTGAAGGGAATGCTCAAGGTAATGGACCTCCATAATTCAATGATTAACATAATTTTCGAACTCTTGGAGAGTATCTTCACCCAGCTAGACAAAGCATGCCTTTGTGTATTATCTTACCTTTTAACCAACAAGCTTTCAATTTGAAACCTGGCATGATCCAACTTCTTCTCACATATCATGGCATGGATTCTGAAAATCTATATATACACATTTAGGACTTTGAAGAGGTATATAATACTTTTATTGATAGAACATGGACGGAGAAAATTATTCGGCTTAAATCGTTCCCATTCTCTCTAAAGGATAAAGCCAAGCTTTGGCTAAAAGATTGATGTCTTCTTCCAAGTGTAGGAGTGTCGAAATAATAGATAACCCGGAAAAATCAGGGTCGAACCACATGGAGGTTAATTGTACAAATTATAAATAACAATAATACAACAATAATACTAATAACAACAACAACAATAATAATAATAGTAATTACAATAATAATAATAACAATAATAGTAGTAGTAGTAGTAGTAGTAGTAGTAGTAATAATAATAATAATAATAATAATAATAATAATAAAGAAAAAGAAGGAGAAGAAGAAGAAGAAGATGAGAACTTTGAGATGGAATATTAATGTAACGATTAAACAATGATAATAACAAATATCAAGGTTAGAGGATCCACTAATGGTATGTCAAACAAGTATAGTATAAACTCTTATTATTCAATTGGAAACCACACACAAAGGAGGTTCCAATCAGATTATACATTGTTAACATGATTACATTAGTCATCTTATTCAATTAATGCTAATACTTGTAAATCTCGTCAAGCATTCATGATTATAACTTATGTTAACAACAAATCAAGTTCCTTTTATAGCTCAGGTGTCGGTTATACCATACATTATGGGCTATGAAAGTGCCAAGCATTTGTTGTACCAAGTGTTATACAACATAAATCAAGATTAGTCATTTAACAAGCAAAGTATTAAAGAGTGAACAAGATAACAAATACAAAACATGTTAGTATCAAACATTAAAGTCCATATTAAGTTTATAATATACTTATTCTTACACCATTAGTGTAACCTTTTCACCTTGACAAAATAAACTTAGCTAGACATAATGAAAGAAAGAAAAATAGATAAACAAAATAAGAACATAAATAAGATAAAAGTTAACTAAGTAAAGGAAAGGAAATGAAAGGCATAAACTTGATATTAATGAAAGCAAAGCATAAACATTACAAAAAATACAAAGAGAGAAAGCAAGAGCATGATCTTGATCTAGACACCAAGATGCCTAAATGCATGGCAAATGCCTCCTTTTATAGGCCAAAATTGGGAACTATTGATTTGATGACTAATTGATGAGTGGGTGGCCAACTCTTGACTTGGTGACAATCCTTATCTTCTCTTGTCCGCCCAAAACATCATTGATAACGTCAAAATTGGAGCCACTCAAAAACATGAAAGTTGTAGGCAATTGTCTCAGCTTTCTTATGTAAAACATTCAGCTCATTTTGACTTCTAGAACTCCAGATATGGCCAAAATACTGAACAGTGCTCGGGCTGAAGGACAGATAGAAAAATAGAAAAACAATTTGCAAATTCCACAAAGCAAGGTATTCATCATTTAACTTCCATTAATCTATCCAGATAAACAAACTCTCGTTAAATTTATATACCTGCTCAATACCTCTTAACAAGATATTCATAATCCTTTCTTTTGTGCTCAATGTATCAACACATAATTATGTGGCTTTTCTTGGAAGAAAACAAACTTTTTGTTCTAATGTTTAAGGTTAACTTCCTTGGGTTGGGATTATTATTTTTGTCTTTTTTTTCTTTTTTCTTTTTAAATATATATACATATAATTTAAAAACACCATGCATCTTTAACCCATGTAACAAGCTTTTGGCTAATGACTCCCAGACCAATTGGTTTTAGGGCATTAGGTGTTACGACACCCCTACGAGCTTAGTAACTCAGGTCGCAGATACTGATATGTAGATAGTGTAATGTTTGATTCCCTTAAGCTTTTCTCCTTAACCCATGTAACAAGCGTTGGGCCAGTAGCTCCCAAGTCAGTTGACTTTAGGGTATTAGGTGTTAAAACACCCCTTCGGGCTTAATTGCTTAGGTTAGGGAGGCTACGAAACCAAACTTATCTACATTTTTATTATTATCGTTTTTTTTCTTTTTTTTTCTTTTTTTTTTAATTATATACAATCCCTTTCCCTTAGTTGTTACCTTTAACAAAAGAACATAAATAATGTAATAATCCAATATGCAACCCACAATCATATGTTAAAGTGTGTGTGTGTAAATTAAGGTTTAAGAATACATGTTAAATAAGTATATGAGCAGAATTAAGTGATAACAATGCGAGAGTTTGTAAACCTGAATATTTCAAGAAGTATTATGATAGACCTTATTAAGAATGGTTACTAAGATGCGTCTCAAGAGTCATAAAAGTTCTCCTTACTCTGCCATCATAATAACAACAATTTTGCACAAACACAGTTTTTTTTTTTTTTGCTACTACCCTCTCCCCCCAACTAAAACAAGACATTATCCTCAATGTTTAAAGGTAGAAAGATAGAGTATAGAAGATATCACCTGAAATAACGAACATTGACAAACCTGAAACACACTGAAACAAATATAAGTAACAACAAAACACAATAATAAAACCAAAAGACACAAAGATTTACAAATGAAGGCTCAGATCCAATCTAAGCTTTTTACGGCTTTTCTTAGTTGACCAATTTATGCGACTCATGGAAGGATCAATTATAAGAATGAAAGATTGTAGTTGGTCAATCAATTGTTCAGCAGTAGCAGTAGAGATTATGATTTGTCGTGCAGAAGATGTTAGACATTCCTATTCCACAACATGATCAAGAAAAGACAACAACTTATCATAATAATCATTAACATTTAACAAACCTATGGGTTTATGGTGAATGTGCAATTGGGCCCAAGAGGAAATATGAAAGATCTCTTCCAATGTGCCTAGACCACCCGGTAAAGCAATGAAGGCATCAACATGGTTAAACATTGCATTCATTCGAGCCAACATTGTGGAGACCTGAAGTTCCTCTCCAATTGTTTTTCCAATGATGTCCCCTTGTGCTAAAGCTTCGGGGACGACCCCCAAAACTTAACTACCTCCTAAAAATACAGCTATTGACACAGCTCCTATTAACCCAAGACTGCCTCCTAAAAATGTAGCTATTGACACACCTCCCATTAACCCAAGACTACCTCCCCCATACACCAAATGAATCTTTCTCTCACCTAGCACTTGACCAAGATGATTTGCTGATTCTAAAAACTCCTTTTCTTTCCCAAGACTAGATCCACCGAAAACATAAATACTTTTTATTTGATGACTTGAGGAACTTGCCATTTCTACACACTTCTGTATTTGTTGAATGTATGGGTTGAGTAGAAATGAAAGGAAGGAAGAGAGGATTTTATAGATGAGAAATTAGAAAGACAATCATACCACCTATATGTAGGCTAGCTAGAGTCTCACACTCTCTCTCTTTCTCTCTCTCTCTTTCTCTCTCTTTATTTATTTACTTTTGAAAAAGCATGTGTATGTACAGGTAGTTGTGATTGTGGCTCACATCTTCCCTTGGTTTTACGTCCAAGAATGGCTTAAACGCCCTCTATGGGTCGGGGATAGGCTTCCCATCCAGTTTTCTTAAAAACTGGCAAACAAGGTTTTTTTTAGTTAGATTCCCAAGACTAAGTCGATCATGTTCTTTATGAAATAGTGGCCATAAATCATGAATTCCACGATGCACATCTCCATTAGGATGCGTCTCAAGAGTCAATAGAAGATTATCTAAAGACTCCTTACTCAGGCCATCCTTAATGAATTGTATTTTATCTTCACGGTTTATAGATACCATTCCTAAAGAACGACATTGTGTATTACAAGTCCATCTAGCACATCGATGACAGACTTTTAGTCGTTTTGCATGACGTTTCTCTTTAAAAGTGCTTTTACTTGTTCCAGGCATGTGTGAAATAAAGGAGTTAGAGGACTCACCTAATAATCGGACCTTTGCTTCAATTAACTAGCGAATATCTTTAGGAATTCCATGATTCATTAACAATCTCAATCTTGCACATCTAGCACGGTAAATTTTTGTAATCGCATTCTGAGGCAGAGCGGGAAAATACTTTTTCAATTTTTCAAGATTAGTGTCCATTTTCAAATGAGAATTGGAAGAGAGCTTCAAAGAATTGCACAAATATATACATAGATATCAGTTATTGTGGGAAACTAAAAGAACCGACTTAAGTCACGGAGTACCGTTATCCGCCATTTGACCGGAGTGAGAGAAACTAGTAAAAATCACTAAAAAAGAAACAAAAAAAAAAATCAATCCTTATATACATGATCACCCAATTCAATAGAGTCATGTTCAACTGAAGAATTGTCAAAGTAAACTTTCAGACGATTTCCATTTACCTTGAAAACATTGCCATTCTTTGGATTCTCGATGTCGTAGGCCCCATATGGATACACATGTTTCATAATAAAAGGACCGCTCCATCTTGATCTTAATTTTCCAAGAAATAAATGCAGTCGAGAATTATAAAGCAAGACTTTTTGACCAACATTGAATGTTTTTCTCAGTATTTTCTTGTCATGAAACTCTTTAATTCTTGCTTTATGAATTCTTGAATTTTCATATGCATCATTTCTTATTTCCTCAAGCTCATTTATTTGTAATTTTTACAGTTGACTAGCATCATCCAGATTTGAATTGAAAGCTTTAATAGCCCAATAAGCTTTATGTTCAAGTTCCACAGGCAAGTGACAAGGTTTTCCATAGACTAGTCTATAAGGTGACATACCTAATGATGTTTTATAAGCAGTTCGATAAGCCCAAAGTGCATCATTAAGTCTGAAAGACCAGTCTTAATGATCTCCGTATTAGGGTTCACTGTTTTCTCCAAAATATGTTTGATCTCCGTATTAGCAAGCAAAGATCTTAATGACAATAATAGGATTTAAAGGCATCATGTGACATTTTGAAATAGATCCCAACTTTTGATAATTTTCACAAGACTTGCAGAATGCATGTGAGTCTTTGAACATGGTGGGCCAATAAAATCCACTTTGTAAGATTTTTGCAGTTGTCTTTCTTGACGAGAAATGGCCCCCACATGCCTCAGAATGATAAAATTTAATGACACTACTTACCTCATTGTCAGGAATGCATCTTCGAAATATTTGATCAGGACAATATTTGAATAAATAAGGATCATCCCAATAAAAGTTCTTCACTTCGTTCAAGAACTGTCTTTTATCTTGGGTACTCCAATGAGCTGGCAATTGTCCTGAAACAAGAAAATTGACAATATTAGCAAACCAAGGCATTGTAGAGACAGAAAGTAAAGATTCATTGGGAAAGTAGTCATCGATTGGTGTGATGTCAGTTTTCGAATCTGTTGTCAATCTTAACAAGTGATCTGCGATAACATTTTCTCTACCTTTCTTATCTTTGATTTTGATATCAAATTCTTAAAGTAATAAAATCCACCGCACCAATCTAGCCTTAGAATCTTTCTTAGAAAGAAGATATTTCAATGCTGCATGATCACTAAAAACAACAACAGGTGAGCCAACAAGATAAGATCTGAATTTTTCACATGCAAATACTACTGCAAGTAATTGTTTTTCAGTGGTGGTATAATTCATTTGAGCACTATTTAAAGTTTTACTTGCATAGTAAATTACATAAGGTTTCTTATCTTTTCTATGTCCCAAAACATCACCTACGACATAATCACTAACATGACACATTATTTCAAAAGGTAATGACCAATCGGGAGGTTGAATGATAGGAGCACAAGTAAGCAAGTTTTTAAGTTTAACAAAGGCTTCTTCACAATGTTCAGTCCATTCAAAAATAGTATCCTTTGTTAGAAGGTTACTTAAAGGCTTAGATATTACACTAAAATTTTTTATAAACCTTCTATAAAAACCAGCATGTCCTAGGAATGATCTAACGTCTTTAAGAGATTTTGGTGTTGGCAAGTTTGCAATTAACTCAATTTTAGATTTGTCAACCTCAATTCCTTTTGATGAAACAATGTGACCAAGTACAATGCCGTTTGTTACCATAAAATGACATTTTTCCCAATTCAGCACAAGATTCTTCTCTTCACACCTGGTCAAAACCTTTTCTAAGTTAGTCAAACAATCATTAAATGAATCGCCAAAAACAGAAAAATCATCCATGAAAATCTCAAGAAAATGTTCAACCATATCACTAAATATACTAAGTCATCCATGAAAATCTCAAGAAAATGTTCAACCATATCGCTAAATATACTAAGCATGCATCTTTGAAATGTGGCTGGTGCATTACATAATCCAAAAGGCATCCTTCGATATGCAAAAGTACCAAATGGACATGTGAAAGTAGTCTTCTCTTGATCTTCCAATGCAATTTCAATTTGGTTGTAACCCGAATAGCCATCTAGGAAACCATAAAATTCATGACCTGCAACTCTTTCTAGGATTTGATCCATGAAAGGTAAAGGAAAATGATCTTTTCTAGTTAATGAATTAAGTTTCCTATAGTCAATGCACATGCACCAACCAGTAATAGTTCTAGTAGGAATTAACTCATTGTTCTCATTTGTTATCACAGTGACTCCAGACTTCTTGGGTACAACTTGGGTAGGACTTACCCATTTGCTGTTAGAAATAGGATAAATGATTTCATTATCTAGAAGTTTAATGACTTCATTTTTCACAACTTCTTTCATATTAGGATTTAGCCTTCGTTGCATTTCTCTAGAGGGTTTAGCATTTTCCTCTAAATAAATTATGTGTGTACAAATCAAAGGACCAATTCCTTTTATATCAGTTATGGTCCATCCTAATGCATTTTTATTCCTTTTATATCAGCTATGGTCCATCCTAATGCTTTTTTGTGCATTTTCAGAGTTTGTAATAACTTACCTTCTTGATGTGCATTAAGTTTGGAAGAGATTATTACCGGAAAAGTTTCATTTTCTCCCAAAAATGAGTATTTGAGATTGCATGGCAATGACTTCAAATCAGGTTTTGGTGGTTGAACACTTGAAGGTATGGACTTAATTGATCGTGGTGGCAATTCCTTAATTTGTGGCCTCCAATTACTTGTCTTTGATTCTTCCTCAAAATAAATCATTTACAAATCATCAGATTCATCAATCTCAATTTCACTGGAAGTGGTTGGAAATTGATCATGAATTAATTTTTTAGTAAAGTCCACTTCCTGTAAATCATTATCATCTCTAGGTTGCTTGCAAATGTTTAAAATATTCATCTCCAATGTCATGTTTCTAAATGATAGCTTCATCAGTCCATTCCTACAATTAATCAATGCATTAGAAGTTGCAAAAAATGGACGTCCTAAAATAACAGGAAATGAATTACATACTTCAATAGGTTAACGTCCTAAAATAACAGGAAATGAATTACATGCTTCAACAGGTTCTGTGTCCAAGACAATAAAATCCACAGGATAAATGAATTTATCGACTTGTACTAACACATCTTCAATTATTCCTCTAGGCACTTTTATAGATCTATCGGCAAGTAAAAGAGTTATAGAAGTTGGTTTTAACTCACCTAGATTGAGACTCTGAAAAACTGAATATGGAAGTAAATTCACACTAGCACCAAGATCAAGTAAGGCTCTTTCAATTTTTTATTCTCCAATAAAGCAAGAAATTGTAGGACAACTAGGGTCTTTATATTTCAAAGCATTATTGTTCTGAAGAATGACACTTACTTGTTCGGCTACAAAGGCTTTCTTTTTCACATTCAGTTTCCTCTTCACAGTGCATAGATCTTTCAAAAATTTAGCATAGGAAGGAACCTGTTTAATAGCATCCAGCAAAGATATATTGATTCTTACTTGTTTGAAAGTTTCAAAGATTTCAGAGTTGTGATTGACTTTCCTTTGTTTGGTCATGGCATGAGGAAATGGAAGTACTGGCGGAGAATCAATCATTTCTTTGCCATTTTGAGATTCAACCCCTTCCTTGCCCTCAGAGATTGACTCATCATCTTTCTCACAAGGTTCAAGAGAGTTTTTCAATAACCTTACCACTGCGAAGAGTAGTGACTGATTTGACTTGATCCATGTGTTGGCTTCCGAAACTACTTGCATTTGCATTCTATTGCCCCTTGGGATTTTGTTGTGGTTGAGATGGAAACTCACCTTTCTCTTGGAAACTGAGAGCAGATGTTAATTTTGCAAGAGTATCTTTAAAATCTATCATGTTTTGAGCAAGTTGAGTATTGATTGTCTCTTGCTTTTCAATGAATGCATGCAATGTTTCCTCAAGATTTCTTCTAGGAGGTGGAGCATAAGGAGGTGGATATCCATGAGAATTTTGGAAATTGTGGTGTGCTTAAAACGGTGGATGTGAAGTTTGTACATTGTTATTATCACTCTTCCAACTGAAATTTGGGTGATTTCCCTAACCAGGGTTGTATGTTTGGGAGTATGGGCTGTGGTTGGACCTTGGGAAACTATTTAAAGCATGGGCTTGTTCATGGAGACATTCCTTAAAAGAAGGCAAGGTTGGACAGTTATTGGTTGAGTGTTCATTTGTTTCATAGATTTGACACACAATGTTTTCAATAGATTTTAATTAACCACTCTTTTTCTATTCTAGTGCCTCGACTTTTCTAGCTAAAGATGCAAACTTGGCTTGAAGGTCATGATCTTCCCTAAGGTTGTACATACCTGCACTAGATTATGAGGTTGAGTTTTACTCAGTGCCTCATAAGTACCCAGTATGAGGTTGAGTTTTACTCGGTGCCTCATATGTACCCGCGGTGTCCCAATTTTGAGCATTTTCAGCTAACAAGTCTAAGTACTCCATTGCTTCATTAGGATCTTTATCTTTAAAAGTTCCATTGCACATCAATTCAACCATTTGCCTATCTCTAGGTGTTAACCCTTCATAAAAATGGGAAACCAATCTCCATGTTTCAAAACCATGATGAGGGCAAGTACTAAGCAAGTCTCGATACCTATCCCAACATTGGTAAAATGTTTCTCCTAGTTTTTGAGTGAAAGTGGTGATTTGTCTTTTGAAAGAGTTTGTTCTGTGAGATGGGAAAAACTTCTTTAAAAACTGCTGTTGCATTTCATCCCAAGCACGAATGGATCCTGGTCTTAAATTTTGTAGCCATGTTTTAGCTTTATCTTTTAATGAAAAAGGGAAAAGCTTTAATCTGATGGTGTTTATGCTATAATTTAAATTATTATATGTGTTGCAGACCTCCTCGAATTCCCTTAAATGCAAGTATGGATTTTCTAAATCTAAGCCATGAAAAGAAGGTAAAAGTTGAATAATACTTGGTTTAAAATTAAAATGAGATGCATCGGGAGGAAAAACTATGCATGATGGTGCACTTGTTCTTGTGGGATTCATGTGGTCTCTAAGTGTTCTAGCACGGTTATTCTCATTATTCTCATTATGAAGTGATTGATTATCTTCTTCGGCCATATTTTCTGAAAATGATAAGGACACCCTATAAAGTCTACCACTTGATGTACGTAACTACACTCTCATGCACGTGTAGGAATAGAATAAAAAGAAGAAGAAAATAAAAGAAGAAGAAACAAGAGAAAAGAAACAAAGTTATATACAAGAAAAGTTAAAAGTGAAAATAAAATAACTACTATAATTTATACAAGAACTTATCTCCCCGGCAACGGCGCCAAAAACTTGACACGACTAAAAGATTGATGTCTTCTCCCAAGTGCAGGAGTGTCGAAGTAATAAATAACCTAGCAAGACTGGAGTCGAACCACAGGGAGGTTAATTGTACAAATTATAAATAACAATAATACAACAATAATACTAATAACAACAACAACAACAACAATAATAGTAATTACAATAATAACAATAACAATAATAGTAGTAGTAGTAGTAGTAGTAGTAGGAGTAGTAGTACTACTACTACTAATAATAATAATAATAATAATGATAATAAAGAAAAAGAAGGAGAAGAAGAAGATGAGAACTTTGAGAGAAGAACAAAAAGAAGATAAGAACTTTGAGATGGAATATTAATGTAACGATTAAACAATGATAATAACAAATGTCAAGGTTAGAGGATCCACTAATGATATGTCAAACAAGTATAGTATAAACTCTTATTATTCAATTGAAAACCACACACAAAGGAGGTTTCAATCAGATTATAGATTGTTAACATGATTACATTAGTCATCTAATTCAATTAATGCTAATACTTGTAAATTTCATCAAGCATTCATGATTATAACTTATGTTAACAACAAATCAAGTTCCTTTCATAGCTCAGGTGTCGGTTATACCATACAGTATGGGCTTGAAAGTGCCAAGCATTTGTTGTACCAAGTGTTATATAACATAAATCAAGATTAGTCATTTAACAAGCAAAGTATTAAAGAGTGAACAAGATAACAAATACAAAACATGTTAGTATCCAACATTAAAGTCCATATTAAGTTTATAATATACTTATTCTTACACCATTAGTGTAACCTTTTCACCTTGACATAATAAACTTAGCTAGACATAATGAAAGAAAGAAAAATAAATAAACAAAATAAGAACATAAATAAGATAAAAGTTAACTAGGTAAAGGAAAGGAAATGAAAGGTATAAACTTGATATTAATGAAAGCAAAGCATAAACATTATAAAAAATACAAAGAGATAAAGGAAGAGCATGATCTTGATCTGGAAACCAAGATGCCTAAATGCATGGCAAATGCCTCCTTTTGTAGGCCAAAATTAGGAACTATTGATTTGATGACTAATTGATGAGTGGGTGGCCAACTCTTGACTTGGTGACAATCCTTATCTTCTCTTGTCTACCCAAAACATCATTGATAACGTCAAAATTGGAGCCACTCGAAAACATAAAAGTTGTAGGCAATTGTCTCATCTTTCTTGTGTAAAACATTCAGCTCATTTCGACTTCTAGAACTCCAGATATGGCCAAAATACTAAACAGTGCTCGGGCTGGAGGACAGATTTGGTCTTCTTTGTTGTTGCAACAATTGGGACTTGAAAATGGCCTTTTTAGATCTTAGGCTCCATATGAAAGTTGTAGCCTATGTCTTACCTTTCCATCCATATAAAGTAGACCTAAATCTGAGATCTATAGCTCCAGATATGACCCAATTACCGAACAGTGTTCCGGTTTGGATTGCACCGACATCTCTTTTCTAAGTTTGGCCATCTCTTTATCCTTTCAATTTCAGTTCTTACATTCATCAATCAATCCTTTCATTTATGTGATAGGCTTGCTTTTAAAATGAACATTTACCACAAATTAAAGGTATCTTATATTATTAGATATATTATTATAAAACATGTTTTAGTTAAGGAGTTATTGATACTTCAAATGCAAAATGATGATATAAAACTTTGATAAAAATGCACTTTTAAGTACTAATCAGTTAGACACCACTCCTATTCAAGGATCTAGTGCTCCCATCCTAGTCATTTTAGGGAGACCTTTCCTAGCTACATCCAATGCCTTAATTAACTGTAAAAATAGGGTGATGAAATTGTCTTTTGGGAATAAAAATAGGTGCTCGAAAGAGTAGCTGGAAAAGTTTTCTATTATTTTCTTGATGGATACACGGGTTATAACCAAATTGAGATTTCCTTAAAAGACCAAGAAAAAACCACTTTCACTTGTCCTTTTGGTACTCATGCTTATAGAAGAATGCCTTTTGGCTTATGTAATGCACCAGCCACTTTTCAAAGGTGTATGATGAGTATCTTTAGTGACATGGTGGAAATTTTTTTAGAAGTTTTCATGGATGAGTTTTCAGTTAATGGGGATTTTAATGAGTTGTGTCTAATACATTTAGAAAAAGTTCTTGAAAGGTGTGAAGAGAGCAATCTTGTACTCAATTGGGAGAAGTGTCATTTTATGATGACACATGGCATTGTCTTAGGTCATAGTGTCTCTTCAAAAGGGATAGAGGTAGATAAGTCAAAAGTTAAAATCATTCAAAAATTACCTATCCCTAGGACTGTGAAAGATATGAGATCTTTTTTAGGACACGCTAGTTCTTACACCATTAGTGTAACCTACACTATACTTATTCTTACACCATTAGTGTAACCTTTTCACCTTGACATAATAAACTTAGCTAGACATAATGAAAGAAAGAAAAATAAATAAACAAAATAAGAACATAAATAAGATAAGAGTTAACAAAGCAAAGGAAAGGAATTGAAAGACATAATGAAAGAAAGAAAAATAAATAAACAAAATAAGAACATAAATAAGATAAGAGTTAACAAAGCAAAGGAAAGGAATTGAAAGACATAAACTTGATATTAATGAAAGCAAAGCATAAGCAATACAAAAAATACAAAGAAAGAAAGCAAGAGCATGATCTTGATCTGGAGACCAAGATGCCTAAATGCATGGCAAATGCCCCCTTTTATAGGCCAAAATTGGGAACTATTGATTTGATGACTAATTGATGAGTGGGTGGCCAACTCTTGACTTAGTGACAATCCTTATCTTCTCTTGTCTGCCCAAAACGTCATTGATAACGTCAAAATTGAAGCCACTTGAATATGAAAGTTATAGGCAATTGTCTCATCTTTCTTGTGTAAAAAATTCAGCTCATTTGGACTTCTAGAACTCCAGATATGAGCCAAATACTGAACAGTGCTCAGGCTGGAGGACAGATTCGGGCTTCTTTGTTGTTGCTACAATTTGGACTTGAAAATGGCCTTTTTAGATCTTGGGCATGTGATTAGTACTTAAAAGTGCATTTTTATCATGGTTTTATATCATGATTTTGCACTTGAAGTATCAATAACTCCTTAACTAAAGCATGTTTTATAATAATATATCTAATAATATAAGATACCTTTAATTTATGGTAAATGTTCATTTTAAATGCAGGCCTATCACATAAATGAAAGGATTGATTGATGACTTTAAGAACTTAAATTGCAAGGGCAAAGAGATGAGCAAACTTAGAAAAGAGATGTCGGTGCAGTCCACACCGGAACACTATTCGGTAATTGGGTCATATCTAGAGTTGTAGATCTCAGATTTAGGTCCAATTTATATGGATAGAAAGGTAAGACATAGGCCTACAACTTTCATATGGAGACCAAGATCTAAAAAGGCCATTTTCAAGTTCAAATGGTAGCAACAACAAAGAAGCCCGAATCTGTCTTCCAACCCAAGCACTGTTCAGTATTTGGCCCATATCTGGAGTTCTAGAAGTTCAAATGAGCAGAATGTTTTACACAAGAAGGCTAAGATAATTTCCTACAACTTTCATGTTTTCAAGTGGCTCTAATTTTGACTTTATCAATGACGTTTTGGGCAGACAAGAGAAGATAAGGATTGTCACCAAGTCAAGAGTTGGTCATCCACTCATCAATTAGTCATCAAATCAATAGTTCCCAATTTTGGCCTATAAAAGGAGGCATTTGCCATGCATTTAGGCATCTTGGTTTCCAGATCAAGATCATGCTCTTGCTTTCTTTCTTTGTATTTTTTGTAATGTTTATTATGCCTTTCATTTCCTTTCCTTTACTTAGTTAACTCTTATCTTATTTATGTTCTTATTTTGTTTATTTATTTTTCTTTCTTTTATTATGTCTAGCTAATTTTATTATGTCAAGGTGAAAAGGTTACACTAATGGTGTAACAATAAATATAGTGTAAACTCAATATGAACTTTAATGTTTGATACTAACATGTTTTGTATTTCTTATCTTGTTCGACCCTGGTCTTGCCGGGTTATTTATTACTTCGACACTCTTGCACTTGGGAGAAGACATCAATCTTTTAGTCGTGTCAAGTTTTTGGCGCCGTTGCCGGGGAGGTAAGTTTTGTATAAATTATAATATTTATTTAATTTTCTCTCTTCACTTTTCTTGTATATAACTTTGTTTCTTTTCTCTTGTTTCTTCTTCTTTTGTTTTCTTTTTCCTTTTATTCTATTCCTACACGTGCATGAGAGTGTGGTCACGCACATCAAGTGGTAGACTTTGTAGGGTATACTCATCATTTTCAGAAAATATGGCTGAAGAAGATAATCAATCACTTCATAATGAGAATAACCGTGCTAGAACACTTAGAGACCACATGAATCCCACAAGAACAAGTGCACCATCATACATAGTTTTTCCTCCCGGTGCATCTCATTTTAATTTTAAGCTAGGCATTATTCAACTTTTACCTTCTTTTCATGGCTTAGAATTGGAAAATCCATACTTGCATTTAAGGGAATTTGAGGAGGTCTGCAACACATATAATAATTTTAATTGTAGCATGAACACCATCAGATTAAAAGCTTTTTCCTTTTTCATTAAAAGATAAAGCTAAAACATGGCTACAAAATTTGAGACCAGGATCCATTCGTGCTTGGGATGAAATGCAACAACAGTTTTTAAAGAAGTTTTTCCCATCTCATAGAACAAACTCTTTCAAAAGACAATTCACCACTTTCACTAAAAAACCAGGAGAAACATTTTACCAATATTGGGATAGGTATCGAGACTTGCTTAGTACTTGCCCTCAACATGGTTTTGAAACATGAAGATTGGTTTCACATTTTTATGAAGGGTTAACACCTAAAGATAGGCAAATGGTTGAATTGATGTGCAATGGAACTTTTGAAGATAAAGACCCTAATAAAGCAATGGAGTACTTAGACTTGTTAGCTGAAAATGCTCAAAATTGGGACACCGCGGGTACTTATGCGGCACCGAGTAAAACTCAACCTCATACATCTAATGGAGGTATGTACAACCTTAGGGAAGATCATGACCTTCAAGCCAAGTTTGCATCTTTAGCTAGAAAAGTCAAGGCACTAGAATTGAAAATGAGTGGTCAATTAAAATCTGTTGAAAACATTGTGTGTCAAATATGTGAAACAAATGAACACTCAACCAATACTGTCCAACCTTGCCTTCTTTTAAGGAATGTCTCCATGCATAAGCCCATGCTTTAAACAGTTTCCAAAGGGCCAACCACAACCCATACTCACAAACATACAATCGTGGTTGGAGAAATCACCCAAATTTTAGTTGGAAGAGTGACAATGCACAAACTTCACCACCACAGTTTCAAGCACACCATAATTTCAAAAATTCCCATGGATATGCACCTCCTTATGCTCCACCTTCTACAAGAAATCTTGAGGAAACATTGCATGCATTCATTGAAAAGCAAGAGACGATCAATACTCAACTTGCTCAAAACATGATAGATTTTAAAGATACTCTTGCAAAATTGACATCTGCTCTCAGTTTCCAAGAGAAAGGTAAGTTTCCATCTCAACCACAATAAAATCCTAAAGGGCAATACAATGCAAATGCAAGTAGTTCTGGAAGCCAACACATGGATCAAGTCAAATCAGTCACTACTCTTCACAATGGTAAGATTATTGAAAAACCCTCTCTTGAACCTTATGAGAAAGATGATGAGTCAATCTCTAAGGGTAAGGAAGGGGTTGAATCTGAAAATTGCAAAGAAAAGACTGATTCTTCGCCAGCACTTCCATTTCCTCATGCCATGACCAAACAAAGGAAAGTCAATCACAACTTTGAAATTTTTGAAACTTTCAAACATATAAGAATCAATATACCTTTGTTGGATGCTATTAAACAGATTCCTTCCTATGCTAAATTTTTGAAAGATCTATGCACTGTGAAGAGGAAACTGAATGTGAAAAAGAAAATCTTTTTAGCTGAACAAGTAAGTGCTATTCTTCAGAACAATAATGCTTTGAAATATAAAGACCCTGGTTGTCCTACAATTTCTTGGTTTATTAGAGAACATAAAATTGAAAGAGCTTTACTTCCATATTCAGTTTTTTAAAGTCTCAATCTAGTTGAGTTAAAACCAACTTCTATATCTCTTTTACTTGCCGATAGATCTGTAAAAGTGCCTAGAGGAATAACTGAAGATGTGTTAGTACAAGTCGAAAAATTCATTTATCCTGTGGATTTTATTGTCTTGGACACAGAACCTGTTGAAGCATGTAATTCATTTCCTGTTATTTTAGGACGTCCGTTTCTTCCAACTTCTAACGCATTGATTAATTGTAAGAATGGACTGATGAAGCTATCATTTGGAAACATGACATTGGAGATGAGTATTTTCAACATTTGCAAACAACTTGGAGAAGATAATGATTTACAAGAAGTAGATCATATTGACGAATTAGTTTATGATCAACTTGAATCTACTTTAAGTAAAAATGAGTTGGATGAATCTGAAGATTTGCAAATGATTTATTTTGAGGAAGAAATCACAGATGAAAAAAGCAACGAAAATGTTGATATGAATCTTTTGTCAACAATGATAACAAATTTGACACCTGATATCACATTAATCGACAATTACTTTCCTAACGAATCCTTACTTTCTCTTAGTCCAATGCCTTGGTATGATAAAAATATCAATTTTCTTGCTTTAGGAGATTTACCAGTTGATTGGAGTACCCAAGACAAAGAAAAGTTTTTGAACGAAGTGAAGAACTTTTATTGTGATGACCCTAACTTATTCAAATATTGTCCTGCTCAAATGTTTCAAAGATTCATTCCCGACAATGAGGTAAGTAGTGTCATTAAACTTTGTCATTCTGAAGCATGTGGAAGTTATTTCTCGTCAAAAACGACAGCTACAAAAATCTTTCAAAATGGATTTTATTGGCCCACCATGTTCAAGGACACGCATGCATTCTACAAAACTTGTAAAAATTGTCAAAAAGTTGACACTAGTCAAAATGTTTTATTTTATAATTCTCAACTCTATTTATTCCCTAGAGAGCTAAGATCAAGATGGAGCAATCCTTATGCGGCCTGTGATATTGAGAATTCAATGAATGACAATGTTTTTAAGGAAAATGGACATCGTTTGAAAGCTTACTTTGATAATTTTCCTAGTGAAAATGAATCAACTGGTTTGAATGATCTTGTAGATAAAGGTTGATTATTTTGTTTTTCTTACATTGTTTTTGTGTTTCTTTTTGAGTGATTTTTGCTAGCTTCTCTCACCCTAGTCAAATGGCGGACAACGGTACTCCGTGACTTAAGTCGGTTCTTTTAGTTTCCCATAATAACTGATATCTGTGTATATATTTGTGCAATTCTTCAAATCTCTCTTCCAATTCTCATTTGAAAATGGACACTAATCTTGAAAAATTGAAAAAGTATTTTCCCGCCCTGCCTCAGAATGCGATTACAAAAATTTACCGTGCTAGATGTGCAAGATTGAGATTGTTAATGAATTATGGAATTCCTGAAGATATTTGCTGGTTGATTAAAGCAAAGGTCCGATTATCAGGTGATGTGCTAGATGGACTTGTAATACACAATGTCGTTCTTTAGAAATGGTATCTATAAACCGTGAAGATAAAATACAATTCATTAAGGATGGTCTGAGTAAGGACTCTTTAGATAATCTTCTATTGACTCTTAAGACGCATTCTAGTGGAGATGTGTATCGTTTAATTCATGATTTATGGCCATTATTTCATAAAGAACATGATCGACTTTGTCTTGGGAATCTGACTAAAAAAGACCCTGTTTGCCAGTTTTTAAGAAAATTGGATGGGAAGCCTATCCCCGACCTATAGAAGGCGTTTAAGCCGTTCTTGGACGTAAAACCAAGGGAAGATGTGAGCCACAATCACAACTACCTATACATACACATGCTTTTTCAAAAGTAAATAAATAAATAAATAGAGAGAGAGAAAGAGAGAGTGTGTGAGACTCTAGCTGACCTACATATAGGTGGTATGATTGCCTTTCTAATTTCTCATCTATAAAAGCCTCTCTTCCTTCCTTTCATTTCTACTCAACCCATACATTAAACAAATACAAAAGCGTGTAGAAATGGCAAGTTCCTCAGGTCATCATATAAGAAATATTTGTGTTTTTGGTGGATCTAGTCCTGGGAAAGAAAAGGAGTTTTTAGAATCAGCAAATCATCTTGGTCAAGTGCTAGCTGAGAGAAAGATTCATTTAGTGTATGGCGGAGGTAGTCTTGGGTTAATGGGAGGTGTGTCAATAGCTGCATTTTTAGGAGGTACTCAAGTTTTGGGGGTTGTCCCTGAAGCTTTAGCAAAAGGGGACATCATTAGAAAAACAATTGGAGAAGAAATTCAGGTCTCCACAATGTCAGCTCGAATGAATGCAATGTTTAACCATGCTGATGCCTTCATTGCTTTACCAGGTGGTCTAAGCACATTAGAAGAGATCTTTCATATTTCCTGTTGGGCCCAACTGCACATTCACCATAAACCCATAGGTTTGTTAAATGTTAATGGTTATTATGATAAATTGTTGTCTTTTCTTGATCATGCTATGGAACAGGAATTTCTAACATCTTCTGCACGACAAATCATAATATCTGCTGCTACTGCTGAATAATTGATTGACCAACTACAATCTTTCATTCCTGTAATTGATCCTTCCATGAGTCGCATAAATTGGTCAACTAAGGAAAGCCGTAAAAAGCTTAGATTGGATTTGAGCCTTTATTTATGAATCTTTGTGTCTTTTGGTTTTATTATTGTGTTTTGTTGTTACTTATATTTGTTTCAGTGTGTTTCACGTTTGTCAATGTTCGTTATTTCAAGTGATATCTTCTATACTATATCTTTCTACCTTTAAACATTGAGGACAATGTCTCGTTTTAGTTGAGGGGAGAGGGTAGTAGTTAAAAAAAAAAACTATGTTTTCTATTTCATAAAGCATGTGCAAAATTGTTGTTACTATGATGGCAGAGTAAGGAGAACTTTTATGACTCTTGAGATGCATTTTAGTAATCATTCTTAACAAGGTCTATTATAATACTTCATGAAATATTCAGGTTTACAAACTCTCACATTATTATCACTTAATTCTGCTTATATACTGATTTAACATGTATTCTTAAACCTTAATTTTCACACACACACTTTAATATATGATTGTGGGTTGCACATTGGATTATTACATTAATTATGTTCTTTTGTTAAAGATAACAACCAAGGGAAATGGATAGTATATAATTTGAAAAAAAAACAAAAAAAAAAAGAAAAAAAAAGAAAAAAATAATAAAAATATAGATAATAAAAATGTAGATAAGTTTGGTTTCGTAGCCTCCCTAACCCAAGCAATTAAGCCCGAAGGGGTGTTTTAACACCTAATACCCTAAAGTCAACTCACTTGGGAGTTATTGGCCCAAGGCTTGTTACATGGGTTGAGGAGAAAAGTTTAAGGGAATCAAACATTGCACTATCTACATATCAGTATCTGCGACCCGAATTACTAAGCTCGTAGGGGTGTCTTAACACCTAATGCCCTAAGACCAACTTGTCTAGGAGTCATTAGTCGAAAGCTCATTACATGGGTTAAAGATGCATGGTGTTTTAAGTTATATGTATATATATTTAAAAAAAAAAGAAAAAAAAAGAAGAAAAAAATAATTTTCTCAACCCAAGGAAATTAACCTTAAACATTAGAACAAAAAATTTATTTTCTTCCAAGAAAAGCCCCATAATTATGTGTTGATAAATTGAGTATAAAAGAACGGTTTATTAATATATTGTTAAGAGGTATTGAGCAGATATATAAATTTAATGAGAGTTTGTTTATCTGGATAGATTAATAGAAGTTAAATGATGAATACCTTGCTTTGTGGAATTTGCAAATTGTTTTTCTTTTTTAACGCTTTGATTACTAGGGACTAGTAATAAGCTGGTTGGGGGGTGTGATTAGTACTTAAAAGAGCATTTTTATCATGGTTTTATATCATCATTTTGCACTGGAAGTATCAATAACTCCTTAACTAAAGCATGTTTTATAATAATATATCTAATAATATAAGATACCTTTAATTTGTGGTAAATGTTCATTTTAAATACAGGCCTATCACATAAATGAAAGGATTGATTGATAACTTTAAGAACTTAAATTGCAAAGGCAAAGAGATGACCAAACTTAGAAAAGAGATGCCGGTGCAGTCCACACCGAAACACTGTTCGGTAATTGGGTCATATCTAGAGCTGTAGATCTCAGCTTTAGGTCCAATTTATATGGATGGAAAGGTAAGACCTAGACCTACAACTTTCATATGGAGCTCAAGATCTAAAAAGGCCATTTTCAAGTCCAAATTGTAGCAATAACAAAGAAGCCCGAATCTGTCTTCCAGCCCAAGCACTGTTCAGTATTTGGCCCATATCTGGAGTTCTAGAAGTTCAAATGAGCTGAATGTTTTACACAAGAAGGCTGAGACAATTTCCTACAACTTTCATGTTTTCAAGTGGCTCTAATTTTGACTTTATGACAATTGCCTACAACTTTCATGTTTGCAACTGGCTCCAGTTTTGACGTTATCAATGACGTTTTGGGCAGACAAGAGAAGATAAGGATTGTCATCAAGTCAAGAGTTGGCCACCCACTCATCAATTAGTCATCAAATCAATAGTTCCCAATTTTGGCCTATAAAAGGAGGCATTTGCCATGCATTTAGGCATCTTGGTTTCCAGATCAAGATCATGCTCTTCCTTTCTCTCTTTGTATTTTTTTATGCTTTGTTTTCATTAATATTAAGTTTATGCCTTTCATTTCCTTTCATTTACTTAGTTAACTCTTATCTTATTTATGTTCTTATTTTGTTTATTTATTTTTCTTTCTTTTATTATGTCTAGCTAATGTTATTATGTCAAGGTGAAAAGGTTACACTAATGGTGTAAGAATAAATATAGTTTAAACTTAATATGATCTTTAATGTTTGATACTAACATGTTTTGTATTTCTTATATTGTTCACTCTTTAATACTTTGCTTGTTAAATGACTAATCTTGATTTATGTTATATAACACTTGGTACAACAAATGCTTGACACTTTCATAGCCCATACTATATGGTATAACCGACACCTGAGCTATGAAATGAACTTGATTTGTTGTTAACATAAGTTATAATCATGAATGCTTGACGAGATTTACAAGTATTAGCATTAATAAAATAAGATGACTAATGTAATCATGTTAACAATCTATAATCTGATTGGAACCTCCTTTGTGTGTGGTTTCCAATTGACTAATAAGAGTTTATACTATACTTGTTTGACATACCATTAATGATCCTCTAACCTTGATATTTATTGTTATCGTTGTTAAATCTTTACGTTAATATTTCATCTCAAAGTTCTCATCTTCATCTTCTTCTTCTTCTTTTTATTTGTTATTATTATTATTATTATTATTAGTATTAGTATTACTATTATTACTATTATTACTATTATTATTATTATTATTATTATTATTATTATTATTATTATTATTATTAT
>NW_011501356.1:1388-16392 GCF_000495115.2 Populus euphratica | reverse complement strand
TTATTATTATTATTATTATTATTGCTGTTATTGCTATTATTGTTGTTGTTGTTGTTGTTGTTATTGTTGTTGTATTATTGTTATTTATAATTTGTACAATGAACCTCCCTATGGTTCGACCCCGGTCTTGCCGAGTTATTTATTACTTCGACACTCCTGCACTTGAGAGAAGACATCAATCTTTTAGTCGTGTTAGCTCCATATGAAAGTTGTAGGCCTATGTCTTACCTTTCCATCCATATAAAGTAGACCTAAATCTAAGATTTATAGCTCCAGATATGACCCAATTACCAAACAGTGTTCCGGTTTGGATTGCACCGACATCTCTTTTCTAATTTTGGTCATCTCTTTACCCTTGCAATTTATGTTCTTAAAGTCATCAATCAATCCTTTCATTTATGTGATAGGCCTGCATTTAAAATGAGCATTTACCACAAATTAAAGGTATCTTATATTAATAGATATATTATTATAAAACATGCTTTAGTTAAGGAGTTATTGATACTTCAAGCGCAAAATGATGATATAAAACCATGATAAAAATGCACTTTTAAGTACTAATCACATGCCCCGGGCTATGATTAGTGATGGGGGAAAACATTTTTGTAACAAGCCCGTTGGGATATTGATGAGAAAATATGGTGTAATTTACAAGGTCAATACCCCCTATCACCCCCAAACTAGTGGCCAAGCTGAGTTGACAAATAGGGAGATCAAAAACATTTTAGAGAAAACAGTTAACCCAAATCGTAAAGATTGGTCCTTACGACTAGTTGATGCTTTGTGGGCATATCGTATTGCTTACAAGACCTCTTTAGGAATGTCTCTTTATAGGCTAGTTTATGGAAAGCCTTGTCATCTCCTTATTGAGATTGAGCATCGTGCATATTGGGCTATCCGGTAATTCAATGACAATGAAAACGAGGTTGGCAAAAATAGAAAGCTTTAATTGAATGAATTAGAGGAGCTGAGAAAAGATGTATTTGAAGACAAACACATGGATGGAAAGCTGGAGGGTACATTGTTACATTATTTTGGGTTAAAAAGAAGAAAGAGACACTCATAAATGAGGAAGAAAAACATGCACCAAAGTGGCTGCAAAACTGGCTTGATTTGATTTTTCAGAGCACCTTTTGGTGTTTTACTCATAACTTTTGACTCAAGTGTCCAAATGAGCTTTTCATTAATGATCTGGAAAGATGATAGAATTTTCTATAAATATGTCTCTAATAGACATCTTTACAAAAGGCTTCTAAGAGGGTCTAAATTGCTATCCAAAGTTCTGCAAAGCTGGCTTGATTTGATTTTTCAGAACACCTTTCGGTGTTTTACTCATAACTTTTGACTCAGGTGTCCAAATGAGCTTTTCTTTAATGATATGGAAAGGTAACAAAATTTCCTATAAATATGTCTCTAATAGACATCTCACAAAAGGCTTCTAAGAGGGTCTAAATTACTATCCAAAGTTAGCATCATATTTGTGTCCAAAGTTTTACTGAAATTGTGTTGTGTTCTTTTTTGTAGATTTCAGTGCTTTAGTTTGTAAAACTTATTGTTTCAGTTTGATTCAAGTTATTTCATGTTTATTAAAGTGTTCTTATACATAATCATGGTTGGCTAATCTCTTTCTTGGATCCAAATCAAGGATGATGGTGGTTAAGGTGAGCTTTTAAGATATGAATGAATCTTAATATTTATCTTCTCATTTTCTTCATAAATGTTTTATTATAGCAAGGAAATTTTAGAAATTATATATGTAATGTTATAATCTTGATTTTTTATTCACAAACTTTAATTTTGGTATAGAGATTGCTTGATTCAATGTCTTACTTAATATGAAAGTACTTGTTCCTTCTTAAGCAGTAATCAATCTTCATCTTTTTAAACTTCATTGTAATATTTTCCGATGTAATATCACTATCATTGATATTAGGTTGATTTATCTTATATATCTTAAAGGAATCACCAATACATTACCATTAAAATTAATTTGGACCAAGACTTACTTTTTCTTGTCATTTACATTCTATTTACACGTTGTTATCTTTGAAAACAAATCCATCAATTATTTCCAACCAAGTTATTGTTAATTCAATTTCTCTTAAGTTTTTTTGTTACCTAGCTTATTTTTTGTTACCATCGAGTTATGGTCAAATTCTTGAAAGAAAATATTTTCTCTCGTTTTGGCATGCCCCGGGCTATGATTAATGATGGGGGAAAACATTTTTGTAACAAACCCGTTGGGATTTTGATGAGAAAATATGGTGTAATTCACAAGGTGAGTACCCCCTATCACCCACAAACTAGTGGCCAAGCTGAGTTGGCAAATAGGGAGATCAAGAACATTTTAGAGAAAATAGTTAATCCAAACCGTAAAGATTGGTCCCTACGACTAGTTGATGCTTTGTGGGCATATCGCACTGCTTATAAGACCTCTTTAGGAATGTCTCCTTATAAGCTAGTTTATGGAAAGCCTTGTCATCTCCCTGTTGAGATTGAGCACCGTGCATATTGGGCCATTTGGCAATTCAATGACAATGAAAATGAGGTTGGCAAAAATAGAAAGCTTCAATTGGATGAATTAGAGGAGTTGAGAAATGATGCATTTGAAAATGCAAAAATTTCAAAACATAAGATGAAAACTTTGCATGATAAACATATTCTTAGAAAATCCTTTCATGTTGGCCAAAAGGTTCTCTTGTATAATTCACGATTACATCTCTTTCCTGGGAAGTTAAGGACAAAATGGATTGGTCCATTTATGATTAAATCCATCTCTGAGCATGGTGCATTTAAGGTAGAAAATCCCAAGAATGGAAATATTTTCAAAGTAAATGGTCATCGATTGAAACCTTATCTTGAAAACGTTGTGGCTGAAGTTGAGACATTGGATCTTGAAGATCCAATACCATTGTAGTATTAGAAGTAATGAGTTTTTATTTTTATTATTTTTTTTCATTTTTATTTTTTTCTTCTTTCTTTCATCTCTTATATTTTCTTGTTCATGCATTTGGGACAATGCATTATTTTAAGTTGGGGGGTGTGAGGTTCTTTATTTTTTTTTAAAAAAAAATATCAATGTTTTCTTTTAGTTGTGATATGCAGGTTAAAAAAAAAATCAAGCAAGAAGTCAGCTCATGCCTAATTCAAGCAGACATTCATCATTGAAAACAGAAGGGGAGTAACTATTTTCTAATTTTTATACTTTTCTTCTTTTTCTCTTTTACATTGAGGATAATGTAAAACTTAATTTTAGATATTTCATTATGTTGAATGCTTGAGATAACCATGCTTGTTAAAAAAAAAAAAAACTTGCATTCGTATGTGAATGAGACTTGTTTAGGATATCATTATATTTTTGGATTCATTATTATTGAAAAACCTTCTCTTGAACCTTATGAGAAAGATGATGAGTCAATCTCTGAGGGTAAGCAAGGGGTTGAATATGAAAATTGCAAAGAAACGACTGATTCACCGCCAGCACTTCCATTTCCTCAAGCCATGACCACACAAAGGAAAGTCAATCACAACTCTGAAATTTTTGAAATTTTCAAACAGGTAAGGATCAATATACCTTTGTTGGATGCTATTAAACAGATTCCTTCCTATGCTAAATTTTTTAAAGATCTATGCACTGTGAAGAGGAAACTGAATGTGAAAAAGAAAGCCTTTCTAGCCGAACAAGTAAGTGCTATTCTTCAAACAATAATGCTTTGAAATATAAAGACCCTAGTTGTCCTACAATTTCCTGCTTTATTGGAGAACATAAAATTGAAAGAGCCTTACTTGATCTTGGTGCTAGTGTGAATTTACTTCCATATTCAGTTTTTCAAAGTCTCAATCTAGGTGAGTTAAAACCAACTTCTATATCTCTTTTACTTGCCGATAGATCTGTAAAAGTGCCTAGAGGAATAATTGAAGATGTGTTAGTACAAGTCGATAAATTCATTTATCCTGTGGATTTTATTGTCTTGGACACAGAACCTGTTGAAGCATGTAATTCATTTCCTGTTATTTTAGGACGTTCGTTTCTTGCAACCTCTAACGCATTGATTAATTGTAGGAATGGACTGATGAAGCTATCATTTGGAAACATGACATTGGAGATGAATATTTTTAACATTTGCAAGAAGTAGATCATATTGACGAATTAGTTTATGATCAACTTGAATCTACTTTACGTAAAAATGAATTAGATGAATCTGAAGATTTGCAAATGATTTATTCTAAGGAAGAAATCACGGATGAAACAAGCATCGAAAATGTTGATGCGAATCTTTTGTCAACAGTGACAACAGATTCGACATCTGACATCACACCAATGGATGATTACTTTCCTAACGAATCCTTACTTTCTCTTAGTCCAATGCCTTGGTATAATAAAAATATCAATTTTCTTTCTTTAGGAGATTTGCCAGCTGATTGGAGTACCCAAGACAAAGAAACGTTTTTGAACGAAGTGAAGAATTTTTATTATGATGACCCTAACTTATTCAAATATTGTCCTGATCAAATATTTCAAAGATTCATTCCTGACAATGAGGTAAGTAGTGTCATTAAACTTTGTCATTTTGAAGCATGTGGAAGTTATTTCTCATCAAAAAAGACAATTGCAAAAATCTTTCAAAATGGATTTTATTGGCCCACCATGTTCAAGGACACGCATGCATTCTGAAAAACTTATGAAAATTGTCAAAAGATTGATACTGGTTAAAAAGTTTTGTTTTATAATTCTCAACTCTATGCATTCCCTAGAGAGCTAAGACCAAGATGGAGCAATCCTTATGGGGCCCGTGATATTAAGAATTCAATGAATGACAATGATTTTAAGGAAAATGGACATCGTTTGAAAGCTTACTTTGATAATTTTCCTAGTGAAATGAATCAACTGGTTGGACTGATCTTCTAGATAAAGGTTAATTTTTTTTCTCACATTGTTTTTGTGTTTCTTTTTGAGTGATTTTTGCTAGTTTCACTCACCCCGGTCAAATGGCGGACAACGGTACTCCATGACTTAAGTCGGTTCTTTCAGTTTCCCATAATAACTGATATTTGTGTATATATGATTAGTACTTAAAAGTGCATTTTTATCATGGTTTTATATCATCATTTTGCACTTGAAGTATCAATAACTCCTTAACCAAAGCATGTTTTATAATAATATATATAATAATATAAGATACCTTTAATTTGTGGTAAATGTCTATTTTTAATGCAGGCCTATCACATAAATGAAAGGATTGATTGATGACTTGAAGAACTTAAATTGCAAGGATAAAGAGATGGCCACACTTAGAAAAGAGATGTCGGTGCAATCCAAACCGGAACACTGTTCGGTAATTGGGTCATATCTAGAGCTATATATCTCAGATTTAGGTCCAATTTATATGGATGGAAAGGTAAGACATAAACCTACAACTTTCATATGGAGCCCAAGATCTAAAAAGGCCATTATCAAGTCCAAATTGTAGCAACAATAAAGAAGCCCGAATCTGTCTTCCAGCCCGAGCACTGTTCGGTATTTTGGCCATATCTGGAGTTCTAGAAGTCCAAATGAGCTGAATTTGTTACACAAGAAAGCTGAGACAATTGCCTACAACTTTCATGTTTACAACTGGCTCCAGTTTTGACGTTATCAATGACGTTTTGGGCAGACAAGAGAAGATAAGGATTATCACCAAGTCAAAAGTTGGCCACCCACTTATCAATTAGTCATCAAATCAATAGTTCCCAATTTTGGCCTATAAAAGGAGGCATTTGCCATGCATTTAGGCATCTTGGTTTCCAGATCAAGATCATGCTCTTCCTTTCTCTCTTTGTATTTTTTATGCTTTGCTTTCATTAATATTAAGTTTATGCCTTTCATTTCCTTTCCTTTACTTAGTTAACTTTTATGTTCTTATTTTGTTTATCTATTTTGCTTTCTTTCATTATGTCTAGCTAAGTTAGTTATGTCAAGGTGAAAAGGTTACACTAATGGTGTAAGAATAAGTATAATGTAAACTTAATATGGACTTTAATGTTTGATACTAACATGTTTTATATTTGTTATCTTGTTCACTCTTTAATACTTTGCTTGTTAAATGATTAATCTTGATTTATGTTGTATAACACTTGGTACAACAAATGCTTGGCACTTTCATAGCCCATAATGTATGGTATAACCGACACCTGAGCTATGAAAGGAACTTGATTTGTTGTTAACATAAGTTATAATCATGAATGCTTGATGAGATTTACAAGTATTAGCATTAATTGAATAGGATGACTAATGTAATCATGTTAACAATATATAATCTGATTGGAACCTCCTTTGTGTGTGGTTTCCAATTCAATAATAAGAGTTTATACTATACTTGTTTGATATACCATTAGTGGAACCTCTAACCTTGACATTTGTTATTGTTATTGTTTAATCCTTACATTAATTTTCCATCTCCAAGTTCTCATTATCTTTTTCTTCTTCTCTTTCTTTAATATTATTACTACTACTACTACTACTACTACTACTACTATTATTATTATTATTATTATTATTATTATTAGTACTACTACTATTATTATTACTATTATTATTAGTATTATTATTGCTTCTATTACTATTGTTGTTGTTGTTGTTGTTGTATTATTGTTATTTATAATTTGTACAATTAACCTCCCTGTGGTTCGACCCCAGTCTTGCTAGGTTATTTATTACTTCGACACTCCTGCACTTGGGAGAAGACATCAACCTTTTAGTCGTGTCAATATATTTGTGCAATTCTTTGAATCTCTCTTCCAATTCTCATTTGAAAATGGACATTAATTTTGAAAAATTGAAAAAGTATTTCCCCGCTCTGCCTCAGAATGCGATTATAAAAATTTACCGTGCTGGATGTGCAAGATTGAGGTTGTTAATGAATCATGGAATTCCTAAAGATATTCGCTGGTTGATTGAAGCAAAGGTCCGATTATCAGGTGAGTCCTCTAACTACTTCATTTCACACATGCCTGGAACAGGTAAAAGCACTTTTGCAAAGAAACGTCGTGCAAAACGACTAAAAGTCTGTCATCGATGTGCTAGATGGACTTGTAATACACAATGTCATTCTTTAGGAATGGTATCTATAAACCGTGAAGATAAAATACAATTCATTAAGGATAGCCTAAGTAAGGAGTCTTTAGATAATCTTCTATTGACTCTTGAGACGCATCCTAGTGAAGATGTGCATCGTGCAATTCATGATTTATGACCACTATTTCATAAAGAACATGATCGACTTAGTCTTGGGAATCTGACTAAAAAAAACCCTGTTTGCCAGTTTTTAAGAAAACTGGATGGGAAGCCTATCCCCGACCCATAAAGGGCGTTTAAGCCATCCTTGGACGTAAAACCAAGGGAAGATGTAAGCCACAATCACAACTACCTGTACATACACATGCTTTTTTCAAAAGTAAATAAATAAATAAATAAAAACAGAGAGAGAGAGTGTGAGACTCCAGCTGACCTACATATAGGTGTTATGATTGCCTTTCTCATTTTTCATCTATAAAACCCTCTCTTCCTTCCTTTCATTTCTACTCAACCCATACATTCAACAAATACAGAAGTGTGTAGAATTTTTATGTCTTTTGGTTTTATTATTGTGTTTTGTTATTTTTTATTTTTGTTTTAGTGTTTCAGGTTTGTCGGTGTTCGTTATTTTAGGTGATATCTTCTATACTCTATCTTTCTACCTTAAAACATTGAGGACAATGTCTCGTTTTGGTTGGGGGGAGAGGGTAGTAGTTGATAAAAAAAAAATTTGTTTTTCATTTCATAAAGCATGTGCATAATTGTTGTTACTAGGATGACAGAGTAAAGGAGCTCTTTTGTTAAAGTGACTCTTGAGACGCATCTTAGTAACCATTCTTAACAAGGTCTATTATAATACTTCCTGAAATATTCAGGTTTACAAACTCTCGCATCGTTATCACTTAATTCTGCTCATATACTTATTTAACATGTATTCTTAAACCTTAATTTACACACACACACTTTAACATATGATTGTGGGTTGCATATTGGATTATTACATTATTTATGTTCTTTTGTTAAAGGTAACAACTAAGGGAAAAGGATTGTATATAATTAAGAAAACAAAACATGAAAAAAAAGAAAAAAAAAGAAAGAAAAAATGATGATAATAAAAATGTAGATAAGTTTGGTTTCGTAGCCTCCCTAACCTAAGCAATTAAGCTCGAAGGGGTGTTTTAACACCTAATACCCTAAAGTCAACTAACTTGGAAGCTATTGACCCAACGCTTGTTACATGGGTTGAGGAGAAAAGCTAAGGGAATCAAACATTGCACTATCTACATATCAGTATCTGCGACCCGAGTTACTAAGCTCGTAGGGGTGTCTTAACACCTAATGCCCTAAGACCAACTGGTTTGGGAGTTATTAGCCGAAAGCTCGTTACATGGGTTAAAGATGCATGGTGTTTTTAAATTATATGTATATATATTTTTTTAAAAAAAAAGAAGAAAAAAAAAGTCAAAAATAATAATCCCAACCCAAGGAAGTTAACCTTAAACATTAGAACAAAAATTTTGTTTTCTTCCAAGAAAAGCCCCATAATTATGTGTTGATACATTAAGCACAAAAGAAAGGTTTATGAATATCTTGTTAAGAGGTATTGAGCAGGTATATAAATTTAACCAGAGTTTGTTTATCTGGATAGATTAATGGAAGTTAAATGATGAATACCTTGCTTTGTGGAATTTGCAAATTGTTTTTCTATTTAACATTTTCATTACTAGGGACTAGTAATAAGCTGGTTGGGGGGTGTGATTAGTACTTAAAAGTGCATTTTTATCATGGTTTTATATCATTATTTTGCACTTGAAGTATCAATAACTCCTTAACCAAAGCATGTTTTATAATAATATATCTAATAATATAAGATACCTTTAATTTGTGGTAAATGTTCATTTTAAATGCAGGTCTATCACATAAATAAAAGGATTGATTGATGACTTTAAGAACTTAAATTGCAAGGATAAAGAGATGGCCAAACTTAGAAAAGAGATGTCGGTGCAATCCAAACCGGAACACTATTCGGTAATTGGGTCATATCTAGAGCTATATATCTCAGATTTAGGTCCAAGTTATATGGATGGAAAGGTAAGACATAGGCCTACAACTTTCATATGGAGCCCAAGATCTAAAAATGCCATTTTCAAGTCCAAATTGTAGCAACAACAAAGAAGCCCGAATCTGTCTTCCAGCCCGAGCACTATTCAGTATTTTGGCCATATCTGGAGTTCTAGAAGTCTAAATGCCTACAACTTTCATGTTTGCAAGTGGTTCCAATTTTGACGTTATGAATGACTTTTTGGGCAGACAAGAGAAGATAAGGATTGTCACCAAGTCAAGTGTTGGCCACCACTCATCAATTAGTCATCAAATCAATAGTTCCCAATTTTGGCCTATAAAAGGAGGCATTTGCCATGCATCTAGGCATCTTGGTTTCCAAATCAAGATCATGCTCTTCCTTTCTCTCTTTGTATTTTTTGTAATTTTTATGCTTTGCTTTCATTAATATCAAGTTTATGCCTTTCATTTCCTTTCCTTTACTTAGTTAACTTTTATCTTATTTATGTTCTTATTTTGTTTATCTATTTTTCTTTCTTTCATTATGTCTAGCTAAGTTAATTATGTCAAGGTGAAAAGGTTACACTAATGGTGTAAGAATAAGTATAGTGTAAACTCAATATGGACTTTAATGTTTGATACTAACATGTTTTGTATTTGTTATCTTGTTCACTCTTTAATACTTTGCTTGTTAAATGACTAATCTTGATTTATGTTGTATAACACTTGGTACACCAAATGCTTGGCACTTTCATAGCCCATACTGTAAGGTATAGCCGACACCTGAGCTATGAAAGTAACTTGATTTGTTGTTAACATAAGTTATAATCATGAATGCTTGACGAGATTTACAAGTATTAGCATTAATCGAATAAGATGACTAATGTAATCATGTGAATAATCTATAATAAGGTTGGAACCTCCTTTGTGTGTGGTTTTCAATTGAATAATAAGAGTTTATACTATACTTGTTTGACATACCATTAGTGGAACCTCTAACCTTGTCATTTGTTATTATTATTGTTTAAACCTTACATTAATTTTCCATCTCCAAGTTCTCATCATCTTCTTCTTCTTCTCTTTCTTTATTATTATTATTATTATTACTACTACTACTACTATTACTATTATTATTATTATTATTATTATTATTGTTGTTGTTGTTGTTGTTGTTGTTGTTGTTTGACACGACTAAAAGATTGATGTCTTCTCCCAAGTGCAGGAGTGTCGAAGTAATAAATAACCCGGCAAGATCGGGGTCGAACCACAGGGAGGTTATTTTTTTTCTTTTTTTTCTTTTTTCTTTAATTATATACAATCCTTTTCCCTTAGTTGTTACCTTTAACAAAAGAAGATAAATAATGTAATAATCCAATGTGCAACCCACAATCATATGTTAAAGTGTGTGTGTGAAAATTAAGGTTTAAGAATACATGTTAAATGAGTATATGAGCAGAATTAAGTGATAATAATGCGAGAGTTTGTAAATCTAAATATTTCAAGAAGTATTATAATAGACCTTGTTAAGAATGGTTACTAAGATGCGTTTCAAGAGTCAGTTTAACAAAAGAGCTCCTTTACTCTGTCATCCTAGTCACAAACCTGAAACACACTTAAACAAAAATAAAAAACAACAAAACACAAATATTATGCTATTAATAAAACCGAAAGACACAAGTTTTTACAAACAAAAATTCAAATCACATTTGTGATTGTGGCTCACATCTTCCCTTGGTTTTACGTCCAAGAACGGCTTAAACGCCCTCTATGGGTCGGGGATAGGCTTCCCATCCAGTTTTCTTAAAAATTGGCAAACAGGGTGTTTTTTAGTCAGATTCCCAAGACTAAGTCGATCATGTTCTTTATGAAATGGTGGCCATAAATCATGAATTGCACGATGCACATCTCCCCTAGGATGCGTCTCAAGAGTCAATAGAAGATTATCGAAAGTCTCCTTACTTAGGCTATCCTTAATGAATTGTAGTTTATCTTCACGGTTTATAGATACCATTCCTAAAGAACGACATTGTATATTACAAGTCCATCTAGCACATCGATGACAGACTTCTAATCGTTTTGCACGACGCTTCTTTGCAAAAGTGCTTTTACCTGTTCCAGGCATGTGTGAAATGAAGAAGTTAGAGGACTCACCTGATAATCGGACCTTTGCTTCAATCAACCAGTGAATATCTTCAGGAATTCCATGATTCATTAACAATCTCAATCTTGCACATCTAGCATGGTAAATTTTTGTAATCGCATTCTGAGGCAGAGCGGGAAAATACTTTTTCAATTTTTCAAGATTATTGTCCATTTTCAAATGAGAATTGAAAGAGAGATTCAAAGAATTGCACAAATATATACACAGATATCAGTTATTGTGGGAAACTGAAAGAACCGACTTAAGTCACGGAGTACCGTTATCCGCCATTTAATCGGGGTGAGAGAAACTAGCAAAAATCAGTCAAAAAGAAACAAAAAAAACAATGTAAATCACTCAAAAAGAAACACAAAAACAATGTGAGAAAAACAAAATAATCAACCTTTATCTACAAGATCATTCAAACCAGCTGATTCATTTTCACTAGGAAAATTATCAAAGTAAGCTTTCAAACGATGTCCATTTTCCTTAAAATCATTGTCATTCATTGAATTCTCAATATCATAGGCCCCATAAGGATTGCTCCATCTTAATCTTAGCTCTGTAGGGAATGCATAGAGTTCAGAATTATAAAACAAAACTTTTTGACCAGTATCAACTTTTTGACAATTTTCACAAGTTTTGCAGAATGCATGCGTGTCCTTGAACATGGTGGGCCAATAAAATCCATTTTGAAGGATTTTTGTAGCTGTCTTTTTTGACGAAAAATAACTTCCACATGCTTCAGAATGACAAAGTTTAATGACACTACTTACCTCATTGTCAGGAATGAATCTTTGAAATATTTGATGAGGACAATATTTGAATAAGTTAGGGTCATCACAATAAAAGTTCTTCACTTCGTTCAAAAACGTTTCTTTGTCTTGATTACTCCAATCAGTTGGCAAATCTCCTAAAGCAAGAAAATTCATATTTTTATCATACCAAGGCATTGGACTTAGAGAAAGTAAGGATTCGTTAGGAAAGTAATCATCGATTGGTGTGATGTCAGATGTTGAATCTGTTGTCACTGTTGACAAAAGATTCGCATCAACATTTTCGGTGCTTGTTTCATCCGTGATTTCTTCCTTAGAATAAATCATTTGCAAATCTTCAGATTCATCTAACTCATTTTTACTTAAAGTAGATTCAAGTTGATCATAAACTAATTCGTCAATATGATCTACTTCTTGTAAATCATTATCATCTCCAAGTTGTTTGCAAATATTGAAAATATTCATCTCCAATGTCATGTTTCCAAATGATAGCTTCATCAATCCATTCCTACAATTAATCAATGCGTTAGAGGTTGCAAGAAAAGGACGTCCTAAAATAACAGGAAATGAATTACATGCTTCAACAGGTTCTGTGTCCAAGACAATAAAATCCACAGGATAAATGAATTTATCGACTTGTACTAACACATCTTCAATTATTCCTCTACGCACTTTTAGAGATCTATCGGCAAGTAAAAGAGTTATAGAAGTTGATTTTAACTCACCTAGATTGAGACTCTGAAAAACTGAATATGGAAGTAAATTCACACTAGCACCGAGATCAAGTAAGGCTCTTTCAATTTTATGCTCTCCAATAAAGCAAGAAATGGTAGGACAACCAGGGTCTTTATATTTCAAAGCATTATTGTTCTGAAGAATAGCACTTACTTGTTCGGCTAGAAAGGCTTTCTTTTTCACATTCAATTTCCTCTTCACAGTGCATAGATCTTTCAAAAATTTAGCATAGGAAGGAACCTGTTTAATTGCATCCAGCAAAGATATATTGATCCTTACCTGTTTGAAAATTTCATAAATTTCAGAGTTGTGATTGACTTTCCTTTGTTTGGTCATGGCTTGAGGAAATGGAAGTGCTGGCGGTGAATCAGTCGTTTCTTTGCAATTTTCAGATTCATCCCCTTCCTTACCCTCAAAGATTGACTCATCATCTTTCTCACAAGGTTCAAGAGAGGGTTTTTTAATAACCTTACCACTGCGCAGAGTAGTGACTGATTTGACTTGATCCATGTGTTGGCTTCCGGAACTACTTGCATTTGCATTGTATTGCCCCTTGGGATTTTGTTGTGGTTGAGATGGAAACTTACCTTTCTCTTGGAAACTAAGAGCAGATGTTAATTTAGCAAGAGTATCTTTAAAATCTGTCACGTTTTGAGCAAGTTGAGTATTGATTGTCTCTTGCTTTTCAATGAATGCATGCAATGTTTCCTCAAGATTTCTTCTAGGAGGTGGAGCATAAGGAGGTGCATATCCATGAGAATTTTGGAAATTGTGGTGTGCTTGAAACTGTGGTTGTGAAGTTTTTGCATTGTTGTTCTCACTCTTCCAACTAAAATTTGGGTGATTTCTCCAACCAGGGTTGTATGTTTGGGAGTATGGGTTGTGGTTGGGCCTTTGGAAACTGTTTAAAGCATGGGCTTGTTCATGGAGACATTCCTTAAAAGAAGGCAAGGTTGGACAATCGTTGGTTGAATGTTCATTTGTTTCACAGATTTGACACACAATGTTTTCAACAGATTTTAATTGACCACTCTTTTTCAATTCTAGTGCCTCGACTTTTCTAGCTAAAGATGCAAACTTGACTTGAAGGTCATGATCTTCCCTAAGGTTGTATATACCTTCACTAGATGTATGAGGTTGAGTTTTACTCGGTGCCTCATAAGTACCCGCGGTGTCCCAATTTTGAGCATTTTCAGCTAACAAGTCTAAGTACTCCATTGCTTCATCAGGGTCTTTATCTTCAAAAGTTCCATTGCACATCAATTCAACCATTTGCCTATCTTTAGGTGTTAACCCTTCATAGAAATGTGAAACCAATCTCCATGTTTCAAAACCATGATGAGGGCAAGTAGTAAGCAAGTCTCGATACCTATCCCAACATTGGTAAAATGTTTCTCCTGGTTTTTGAGTGAAAGTAGTGATTTGTCTTTTGAAAGAGTTTGTTCTGTGAGATGGGAAAAACTTCTTCAAAAACTGTTGTTGCATTTCATCCCAAGCATGAATGGATCCTGGTCTTAAATTTTGTAGCCATGTTTTAGCTTTATCTTTTAATGAAAAAGGAAAAAGCTTTAATCTAATGGTGTTCATGCTATAATTTAAATTATTATACGTGTTGCAGACCTCCTCAAATTCCCTTAAATGCAAATATGGATTTTCCAATTCTAAGCCATGAAAAGAAGGTAAAAGTTGAATAATAGCTGGTTTAAAATTAAAATGAGATGCATCGGGAGGAAAAACTATGCATGATGGTGCACTTGTTCTTGTGGGATTCATGTGGTCTCTAAGTGTTCTAGCACGGTTATTCTCATTATTTTCATTATGAAGTGATTGATTATCTTCTTCGGCCATATTTTCTGAAAATGATGAGGATACCCTATAAAGTCTACCACTTGATGTATGTGACCACACTCTCATGCACGTGTAGGAATAGAATAAAAGGAAGAAGAAAACAAAAGAAGAAGAAACAAGAGAAAAGAAACAAAGTTATATACAAAAAACGTGAAAAGAGAAAATAAAATAAATATTATAATTTATACAAGAACTTACCTCCCCGGCAACGGCGCCAAAAACTTGACACGACTAAAAGATTGATGTCTTCTCCCAAGTGCAGGAGTGTCGAAGTAATAAATAACCCGGCAAGACCGGGGTCGAACCACAGGGAGGTTAATTGTACAAATTATAAACAACAGTTATACAACAACAACAACAATAACAACAACAACAATAATAGTAATAATA
>NW_011501356.1:0-1307 GCF_000495115.2 Populus euphratica | reverse complement strand
AGTAATAATAATAATAATAACAATAATTATAATAATAATAAAGAAAGAGAAGAAGAAGAAGATGATGAGAACTGGGAGATGGAAAATTAATGTAACGTTTAAACAATAATAATAACAAATGTGAAGGTTAGAGGTTCCACTAATGGTATGTCAAACAAGTATAGTATAAACTCTTATTATTCAATTGGAAACCACACATAAAGGAGGTTCCAATCAGATTATAGATTGTTAACATGATTACATTAGTCATCTTATTCGATTAATGCTAGTACTTCTAAATCTCGTTAAGCATTCATGATTATAACTTATGTTAACAACAAATCAAGTTTCTTTCATAGCTCAGGTGTCGGTTATACCATACAGTATGGGCTTGAAAGTGCCAAGCATTTGTTGTACCAAGTGTTATATAACATAAATCAAGATTAGTCATTTAACAAGCAAAGGATTAAAGAGTGAACAAGATAACAAATACAAAACATGTTAGTATCAAACATTAAAGTCCATATTAAGTTTATAATATACTTATTCTTACACCATTAGTGTAACCTTTTCACCTTGACATAACTAACTTAGCTAGACATAATGAAAGAAAGAAAAATAAATAAACAAAATAAGAACATAAATAAGATAAAAGTTAACTAAGTAAAGGAAAGGAAATGAAAGGCATAAACTTAATATTAATGAAAGCAAAGCATAAAAAATACAAAGAGATAAATATTACAAAGAATACAAAGAGAGAAAGGAAGAGCATGATCTTGATCTGGAAACCAAGATGCCTAGATGCATGGCTAATGCCTCCTTTTATAGGCCAAAATTGGGAACTATTGATTTGATGACTAATTGATGAGTGGTGGCCAACACTTGACTTGGTGACAATCCTTATCTTCTCTTCTCTGCCCACAAAGTCATTGATAACGTCAAAATGGGAACCACTTGCAAACAAGAAAGTTGTAGGCAATTGTCTCAGCTATCTTGTGTAAAAAATTCAGCTCATGTGGACTTCTAAAACTCCAGATATGGCCAAAATACTGAACAGTGATCGGGCTGGAAGACAGATTCGGGCTTCTTTGTTGTTGCTACAATTTGGACTTGAAAATGGCCTTTTTAGATCTTGGGCTCCATATGAAAGTTGTAGGCCTATGTCTTACCTTTCCATCCATATAAATTGGACCTAAATCTGAGATCTGTAGCTCCAGATATGACCCAATTACCGAACAGTGTTCCGGTTTGGATTGCACCGACATCTCTTTTCTAAGTTTGGCCATCTCTTTATCCTTGCAATTTAAGTTCTTAAAGTCATCAATCAA